>NC_051185.1:121842516-121898109 GCF_013339695.2 Rhipicephalus sanguineus
ACAATGACAATCTTTATTTACTTTGCCTTTGTGTACGCAAACTTACAATAGAAATTTCCCACCACATTGGACTGTAAATAACATTTATCCTGCTGAGCTAACATCTGACATGTAGACATACTTGATGGAACACATGTCGTTTTTACTTAGCTCAGGCCGGTAGTGCCAATGTTTAGAGGAAAGGGGACTCACATGTGGAAGAAAAGCTAAAAGGTAAATACATCCGCTTGAACCACTGCGGCTTCACTCTTATGCCACGTCTTGAGGCAATTCACTAGCTGATATTGTCATGGGCTTTTTAGCGTTATTGACATTTTCATCTCCGATAACGTACAGTCTATGACGAAATGAAATGCATGAATAAGTCGTACACTCAGTCACTGCCCCGATGAAAAACTAAATATCGACCTTTCCTGGGAGCCAACCCTATCGCTGAGAGAGAAATCGATCCCACTCGAGATAAATTGGTACGCAGTCCAGATGCCGTACCTCTGGCCATTCATTTCCCTTATTGCGCAGGCCACATTTTACTTCCCAGCCACTGAAGCTGCAGCCTTAACGTGAACGGCTGCCGTTTAGTCAACGAATCCCTCTCCGAACATTACTCAATGTTAATAGACGTGCACATTCAGACAAAACGAGAGAAGTCGTGTAGCGGCACTCCCTACGCTCACCCAAGTGGAAGAGACCTTGAAGCATTGGCAAGCCAATGTGCATGAAAAGAATGCCGAGCCAGTCGAAGTCGTGAACGGCGAGGGAGCATTTGCCAATTCGAGATGTAGCCATTTTTTTAGGTAAAGAGCAAAAGATATAGCACCTCATTGTTGACTACAAAAGCCAGCTTTGTTCATATGCGACTATCGTGCTTGAAGAAATAGTTAGTCCTGCTACTGTTAACGACTAAACCAGGGGACACCAGCATACACGTTGACCCATGATTAGGGCAACTTTGCTGGCATTTAAAGGAAGACAGTGATCAAACCGTGCCTAGTATGCCTCTTCAACGCAGTTGTGCATTTTCAGGAGTAAGACGCCAGTCCTGCAAGTTTTTACAACCCTTTCTACTTAGGCGTATACACCAGACGCTGCACAGTGTCTGCGGATCTTGCAGGTTTCTGTCCCCTCCTCTGAAAAGTCAGATTGTGCAAACATCAAGCATAAAGGATCGCCGTATATATCAGTTAGAGTGTGTAAGACTTAACTTTCAGTACAGACACAGGAACCCTGCTATGCTCGGTACTTTTTTGTGAGATCCAAGCGCTCCTTCGCGAGTTCTGTGCAGCTTCAGCCTCGAGTATTTTGAACGAAAATGTGCTATCCAAGCTGGCTGAGAAGCTGAAAGGCTCCGCAATTTTCGGAACGGGCTGATCGACCTCGGGAGAAAAGTTCCGGCGAATAATTTGGGAGCTGGACAATCAGGAAACGTAATAACATTTCATAAGCTGCACACAAACGATTATCTCATAGCAAGGTATGGCTTGAACAACAAAGCCAAAACAAATTCAACGCTAAAGCTCAGCACTATCGTATATACGGCTTTCTCAATGCCCGCGTAGCCCATGTGGTGTGTGCGGCTCCGCACGCAGAAAGTGAAGCTGTGTGAGTTATAAAGTTTCGTATGGCAAATGCGGCCATACGCATTTGCGTATGGCATTTGTAAGTTCGTGGTGGTAGTAAAATTCGTGCGATACATTCTTGAGAACAAGAGAAAGCAAAATCTGAACGAAAAAGTGGCCTCAAAGACGTATTTCTGAGCACGAGAAACGATGTGCTATCCTGCGCCTGACCCTCATTACTAGCCATACCCTCACCGTTAAAAATAGTATTATCTTGATAATACTACCTATTCATGCAAATATGTTACCAGAGACCCAGCACGTAAGTTACCGGCTAAAAGTTACGCGCACTGGTTCAGCAGGCTTTAGCACACATTAAATATGCTTGCATGGTAAGAAGGCTGACTTTGTCGGCATAAGTTTTATATATGTGCACTGTACTTTCCCTTAGTTCACATCATATTCTTAAGCCATTGCTTTCGTTTCCCTTCTGTTTACGTATCTCGCGTGTCAGAACTATATATCCTGTTTACTACACCGTTGGCTAACTTGAGTTGCCAGTTGACCAATGGAACTTTATTCATATCCTCTTCTGCGTGCGTTCCATTTTGATAAGGTGCTTCACTAAATTTCATCTACTACTAAGTCTGGCTGCTTCAGAAAACCAACTGATAAACCAGTAAGGTTACGTCGTAGCAACGCGCTTGATAGAAGCGGGAAGCTGACCAACAACGAGGTCTAGATAAAAGATGACGAGTCGTACATGTACACCAACTGCGTTTACGGTATGCACGCAGTATAGACTAAACATCGCCGCGGTTCCTTGAAACAGCGACGTGGGTTAGTCCTGTAAACGCTCGAAGCGCGAACTGCTGTGCATGCTGACCAATACAGACGTGCTCGCTTTAGGTAACAATGACGTGGTGTACACCGGCTTACTTCCCTGCAGGCGTAGGCTCGGCTGCATTGCGCTGAAATGCCTGATGAAATATGCAAAAAGTATTACGCAGTTGAGCTGCCGCGACCTGTAACAGCACGCAGAAGCGACGCAATGAGCTGGCACAGAAGGTGTGAAGTTGTGATGGTGCGCGGAAAGCAAACTTAGACGACACGGTTTATGCACGAAAAGCTTTGAAAAACTAGACAGTGTTCAAATTAACATGCATTTGCCAAAGCACCCCGATCAGGTATTGTACGGGCGCATTCATTACGTGGCAGATTTGTTTAAGCGCCAAAGAGCACGCACATCGTGGTCAAGACTTCGATGTTCTTTTCTGTTTTCTTTTTTTGCTTAAGCGTGAGTATGCCACATTTATAACTGTGCAGTAGGAGCAAAGTTCAATGAAGAAGCTATTCCTTAGGTATGACTTTCCTTTTCCGGAAAGCATAACCACTTTTTGGGGTCATTTCCTTGTTCGTAAGAAAAAAAAGAGATAGATAGATAGATAGATAGATAGATAGATAGATAGATAGATAGATAGATAGATAAGATAGAGATAGATAGATAGATATAGATAGATAGATAGATAGATAGATAGATAGATAGATAGATAGATAGATAGATAGATAGATAGATAGATAGATAGATAGATAGATAGATAGATAGATAGATAGATAGATAAAAGCACTGGGAAATGGCCGAAAATCACGGCTACTACAACCTACCAGGTTTATGCACAAAGGCAGAAACCATACTGGAGAAGCATTCATTGATACAAATTACAAATCATTGCAATAAAATGTATTTTGAAGATGATTGCTTTCGTTAGCTCGCGTTTCTTTGTTGCTTTCGCAAGTGCTAGCAAGATTAGAAGATTGCTTAGCCTCGACTGTTGTACGCGCTTCGAAACGAACATGCCAATTTTACTTTGTTTAAGTGACGGACCTTGTAAATGGACCTTGTAAATGTATCAATAATAACCATAAGCACCTCAACATATATTTTATGCGTGCGCATTGTAAACAGGCACTAAAACTAGGCATCCCACTTTTTTTCAGATGCATTCATATTGTCACGTGGTCGTGACGTCGACGAAGGCAGCAGTCAGCACGTCAGAGATGAAAATATTTATTTGGCCGAACTTGTGGCCGGGAAACTGAAAGTCAAACTACAGCAATACACTGAGAGAGGCGAGCAGAGCGTCGACCGTCGATCAACTGACAAGCGGTGAAGCGCGTCGGCATTTATACACGTGCCGTCGAATATTCCAGCGTTATCGCTGGCTGTCGCGCAAGCTCGAGTGTGCGCGTCTTGCGCGCAATCTTAACAAAACGATCTACAATGATCACGAAGCTTCTCGAACTATGAGGCGCGATTCGCGCTGAGCGTTGCTCACAGTCTGTCTGGGCGAAAACCGAATAGAGCAAAAGTGATAATAAGAAACTCACGTGGCAATGCCCCCCTCTGAAAACGCATCGTCCCGATGCTTAAAACAGAACACGGGGGGTCATGCAACAATAAATAACAAGCATAAAGCTAGAAAGTACAATAAACAATAAGCAAAAGTAGAGTCCTCAAATTCACTAACGCGTGTAATATGGCTTGAGGCGCATGACATGGACGACTTCAGGTCGTGCGCGACGTCGCTGGGAGTTCGTAATGCCGTCCGGGATGACCTCGTAATCAAGAGCGCCGAGACATCGATGAATCTTGTAGGGTCCGAAGTATCGCCGAAGAAGTTTTTTTCGCTAAGGCCACGTCGGCGTATCGGCGTCCAGACCCTGACACGGTCGCCGGGCTGGTGTTCCACGAAGCGTCGTCGAAGATTGTAGCGACGGCTGCCGGTGTGCTGCTGGGTCTTGATGCGCAGGCGGGCGAGCTGTCAAGCTTCCTCGGCATGTTGTAAGTAAGCGGTGACGTCGAGGTTTTCTTCGTCGGTGACATTCGTTAGCATGGCGTCGAGCGTCCTTGCCAGGCTCCGTCCGTAGACCAACTTGTATGGCGTCATCTGCGTCGTTCTGCGGGTGGTAGGTGGTGGTGCGGCGGTGGCTCGTCTCGCTGTATTTGAAGATCGCCTGAGTTAGGTCCGCAGTAAAGGCGGTACCTCTGTCTGTGATGAGGACCTCTGGGGCGCCATGACGCAAGACGTTGTGCTCCACGAAGAACTTGGCTACCTCGGCGGCACTGCCTTTGGGCAAGGCCTTTGTCTCGGCGTAGCGGGTGAGGTAGTCAGTTGCCACGACGATCCACTTGTTTCCGGTATTGAACGTCGGGAACGGCCTCAGTAAGTCCATCCCGATTTGCTGGAACGACCGTTGAGGTGGCTCGATAGGCTGCAGAAGTCCGGCTGGCCTAGTGGGCGGTGTCTTGCGTCGCTGAGGGTCCCGGCAGGTCTTTACGTAACGGGTGACGTCGGCGGAAAGGCACGGCCAGTAGTACTTCTCCTGTATTCTTGCTAGCGGGCGAGAAACACCCAGGTGTCCGGATGTCGGGTCGTCGTGCAGAGCCTGGAGGACCTCTGGCCGCAATGTCGAGGGTACCACGAGAAGGCAATCGGCTCGAAGCGGTGAGAAGTTCTTCTTTAGGAGAACACCGTTGCGCAAGAAAAACGACGTCAGTCCCCGCGTGAATACCTTCGGAACAACGGTGGTCCTGCTCTCGAGGTATTCCACAAGGCGCCTGGGTTCTGGTTCCGCTCGCTGTCGTTCGGCGAAGTCGTCAGCACCTATGGCTCCCAAGAAACAGTCATCCTCGCGGTCGTCCTGCGGCGGTGGGTTGACGGGGGCGCGCGACAGGCAGTCAGCGTCCGAGTGTTTTCTTCGGGACTTGTAAACGACGGTAATGTCGAATTCTTGAAGTCGTAGGCTCCACCGTGCGAGCCGACGTGAGGGTACTGCGAGTTAGCTAGCCAACACAATGCGTGGTGGTCGCTCACAACTTCGAAGGGCCAAAGATCGTTTCTGCCTCTGATAGCGACCGGCTAGCATAACTGATGACCCTTTCCTGCCCGTCAGTCTTCTGCACAAGGACGGCGCCGAGTCCTACGCTGCTTGCGTCGGTGTGGATTTCCGTATCGGCGTATTGATCGAAATGCGCTAGTATCTAAGGCATCTGAAGGCGTCGTTTCAGTTCTTCAAGTGCTTCGATTTGCGCCGTTTCCCACTTGAATGACACGTCAGTCTTCGTGAGGTGAGTTAGCGGCTCGGCGATTCGTGAAAAGTCCTTGACGAAGCACCTGTAGTAGGCGCACTAGCCGTGAAAACGGCGCACGGCTTTCGTGTCGGTGGGTGGCGGGAAGGCAGCGATGGTAGCGGTTTAACGCGGGTCTGGGCGAACAGCATCCCTGCTGATAACGTGACCCAAAAACAAGGGCTGCTCGTACGCGAAGCGGCTCTTTTCAGGCTTCAAGGTGAGGCCGGAGGTCTTGATTGCCTCAAGTACAGCTTCAAAGCGCCGGAGGTGTTCATCGAAGCTTGAGGCTATAAAGGCGTTTATTGACGGCACTAGTCGACGAAGCACAACGGCGACAGTCAAGACAGAGCGCGGACTCTGAGCGCGAGGAGCGTGCAGAGAAGAGCCGAAGGGGACGACCCACTAGAGAGCGCCCGAGAGGGCGACCCATTGCATAGTCTTCCAACGCTTCGCTACAAGGCAAACACAGCGACGTCGTCCAAGTACACGAGGCACGTCTGCCACTTCAAGCCAGCCAGCACTGTGTCCACAACACGTTGGAATGTCGCAGGTGCCGACCAAAGACCGAAAGGCATGACCTTGAACTCGAACAGGCCGTCTGGTGTTATAAAGGCCGTCTTTTCTCGGTCTCTCTCGTCGACTTCGATTTGCCAGTAGCCGGTCTTGAGGTCCATCGACGAAAAGTACTTCGCGTTGTGGAGTCCATCCAGGGTGTCGTCTATCTGTGGAAGAGGGTACACGTCCTTCTTCGTGATTTTGTTCAGGCGACGATAATCAACGCAGAAACGTAGCGTTCCATCCTTCTTCCTCACTAACACTACGGGAGACGCCCATGGACTCTTGGACGGCTGGATGATGTCGTCGCGTAGCATTTTTAATAAGAACTTGTTGTTGGGCGAGTTGGTGAGTACTTAACATCGTGATTCAGCGCCACGATGTTAAGTACTCAGCCCGCGAACTCTGGGAGGCGTATTATATAAAGAAAAAAGGTACTAACTGTGTTAGCGACACGTCTATCTGCTTGTATACAAAGGAGATTAGGCTTTTTGATTTACATGCAATGCTACATGCCTGTAGCTTGATAAGCAGTGACGTTTTGTTACGCGCTCGTCACGTCTGCGCACCAATGTGCTATTTATTCCATTGCAACCCTTGCAACAAACCAGTTGTTAGTAGCGCCTGTCCTGTCTCTCACATGTGTCTGTCTTTTAGCGCTAAACAAACCACGATGTTGCGTAGCATTTTGTCGACTTGTTTCTTAACGGCGTCCCTTTCTCGCGTCCAAACCCGGCAGGGACTCTGACGGAGTGGTCGAGCATTTGCTTCCGTTATGATACGGTGATTGGCAAGGGGGGTTTGCCGGACCCGCGATGACGACGAGAAACAGTCCTTGTATTTCTTCAGAAGGCATCGGAGCTGTTGCTTCTGGCGGGCGGAAAGGCTTGGGTTTGCGTCGAAGGATGGCTCAGGCATTGCGGTTGTAGTTGTAGCGTCGTCAGAAGCTGAAAAGGCAAACGCATCGCTGAAAGCCAAGATTTCTTCGATGTACGCAATCGTCGTGCCCCTGCTGCAGGTGCCTGTATTCTTGGCTCAAGTTCGTTAGCATCACGCTTCGTTTTCCTTCATGTAACTGAGCAATGCCTCTTGCGACGCAAATGTCACGGTCTAGCAGCAAACGCTGATCGCTCTCGATGACACCTTCGATGCATTCAGCCGTTTCGGTGCCGACGGCTGGATCTAGGAGGAATGGTGACTTGATCCTCGAGCACGTTCAGGGCATGTTGACATGGGTTCGTATCCGGTGGTGTCGCTTTCTCCGACGATAGAGCTATCGACTTGGTTCTTAGGTCGATGACGGCGCCGTGATGGTTTAAGAAGTCCATGCCAAGTATGACAACCCTCTAGCAATGTTGCAAGATTACGAAGCTAGCAGCATAAGTGCGATTATTAATGGTGACTCTCGCTTTGCAGACTCCAGAGCGGCCTTATTAGATGGCCTCCAGCGGTCCGGATCTCGGGGCCTTCCCAAGCAGTTCTAACGTTCTAACTTTCTTCAATATTGCGGCGAACGGCCCACTGATGACGGAATAGTCGGCTCCAGTATCGACGAGAGCGGTGACGTTGTAGCCGTCGATCAGAACGTCGAGGTCACTAGTGCGTCGTCTTGCGTTGCGGTTAGGTCGTGGCGTCGGGTCACGGCTACGTCGGTTTGTTCCGCTGCTTCCGCGTTGCGTCATCAGGTCTACTTCGGTCCGCGATGCTTTGTCGTCAGGGCTCTGTCTGGTTCTAGTCGTGTCCTGAAGGTTTCGTCGTGGCGTCGTCATCGGACGGCGGAGGATCTTCGCTATTTCGTCGTACAGCACCCGCAGTTATATAAAAATATAACTGGGTGTATTACGCCAGGTATTAAATGTGCACGCTGTAGCGATGCACCGGCTGCAATGCAATGCATTGAAAAGAACTTATAGAAGAGTGCATAACCATGATTTATTCTCATCTGGTCAAGAAATACAAAAAAATGTTCTGTTCAAGCTTATCTGAAACTAAAAACAAAATGTTGAGACATTTTCAAATGTCTTTTCAGTTAGCTCAACTGTTGTACTTAGATAATTATATTAGAGTATTTAGAAGCGGGTGCCATCACCATGTGCCTCGATCACCGCCTTCATCCTGTCCGGAAGAGACGCATACAAGGCGTCGCATGTCTGAACGTTCGCCCTGGCTTCCTGCCAGCAGTCTTGTAATGCTCACCAAAGTTTTTTCGAAGACAAGCCATGTAGGCTGCGAGAGCACAACGCTGCCTTCATGTTGCCCCAAATGTTCTCAATAATGTTCATGTCAGGGGATTGTGGTGGCCATTCCAGCACGGCAACTCCGCGCTCTTGCAGGAAAGAGGAAGTCAGCTTGGAAGTGTGTACTGGGGAGCGGTCTTGTTGAAGAATGAAGTCTCCATCTGGAAACGCTTCCCCCAAAAGGAATGGCAATGCCACATCGTCTATAATGGAGCAGTAGCTCTCAGACGTGAAACGGCCATGCACTCAGACGAGAGGACCGAGGCCATCCTTTGTGACTGCCCCCCAGACAGTCACTGAACTTCGGCCACTGGCGGCTACTCTCTGTATGTATTGCGGCATATACCTGCAGGAAATGAACAAAATAGTTTATTAACGGACAAAGTTGGCTTAATGATGCTGCAGCATTTAAACGGGGAAAATAGTAGCGCGACAAGGTACTGACCGAGCCAATGATAGGCGATTTTTTGTGGTTGCCTAGGTGACATTAGGCACCGGGGCCAAACACTCGTGGTAGCTACTCATATTTTTTACGTGTCATGGGTATGATGAAAGAGGCTCCACGGGCAAAACGAGGTTCCCATAAAAATAGAGACGGCGAGCTTTAGCAGACCAGGCCTGAGATGCCGATGCCGCCGACCAGTTAGCCGGCGGGTCGTGTACAGAGGTTTTCGGGCCTACTTCCCGAAATATGAGTCACACGTGCTTCAACTTTAAAACTGAAAGTCGCCTTCGCGGGTTACCTCATGACTTGAAACAGGGTTACGAAAAAATTTCCATATAAACTTGCTTAATATAGGTACATGTTTCATCACGCGTACCAAAAAAAGACACTTGGTTAAGTGTTTTAAATAACATTGTTTAGTGTTCTAGATAACAACGAAAGTTAGAGGGGCTGCTCCAGTGTCTAATAAACGCCAATGAATTACCTTCCTGCTAGATATCACTCGCACCTTGCATTAACTAACTGAAAGAAAATTTTGACAACATTTAGCTGCTAACTTGGAATCAATAAAGTATTGCCAAAAACAGTCTTATCACAGGTAACTAGCGCTGCTAAAAGCAGCGGCTGAAATTCAGACAAACACGACTGCTTCTTGAAAGCTTAAAAGCATTGCTTTATATACCGCGTGTTCATGGGGCGCCAAACTCGTGTTCTTTGATCCCACCGAGTCGTAAACGTGGACTCGTCCGTGAATACCACGCGTTTCCAGTCAGATGGAGACCAGTGGGCGTGGTCTTCAGCAAACTGGAGCCGCTTCTCCTTGTTCTCAGCTCGCATGAGCGGCTTCCCGGCAGCCGTTCGGCTTCTAAGTCCTGGTTCGTAGAGGCGGCGCTTCACGGTTGTAGCCGAAACTTGGTTGAGTCCGAGCTCAGCCTGTACTTCTCGGACTGTAGTTTTCGGCTGTTGCGCTACGGCTGCCACTATTTGCAGGTCTTCGTCCTGTGTAGTTACCCGGCGACGGGGCTGCCGAGGGGCATCTCCAATGCGTCCTTCATTCCTGTACGCTTGAATGATCCGGTTGACAGTTGCAAGATGACGGTTCGTCAGTCGCAGATATTGCACGTTGAGAATATCCTCTAAGGCATAAATCTACGATGCGTCGTCTTTCGTCTTCCGTTACTTTCGGCATGGTCCTTTAATCGGGAGGCAATACTGGAATGAAGTACTACCGAACATATGCAGCCCCTTTATTACGCGGCGATAAAAAAAAGAAAGTTTGACGGCGCTACGAATTGAAGGGTCACATGAGCAGTGGGCTAACGTTTCGAGTCAGAAAGATATGAAGCGATAAGCGGGCCTTGTGTCGCCCAGAGACAAAAAAGGAATGAAGCTTTATTCTGCACCTGCTCACAGCGGTAAAAATTTGTCATCGGTGCTTGTTTGGAGCACTGATTGCCCCGTACGAGTTCTGCTGAAAACTTGATTAGAACGTTTCTTATTTTCTATGCATCAATAGCATGAAGAAACACGGCTGCCGGTAGCAGTGAATAGGGTGGAATATTGGCGAGTTAAATTTGGTAGCACATGATAGCAGCGCTATTGGTAACACATAAATGCTATAATATCAGTTTTCTAAGATTAACGGAGAAGTCACATTCTTTTGTTTACAGGTTAGTAACTAATCAAAATTTTCAAACGTTCCAAGATGTTATGTCAGAACTTACACGATATATTCATCACCAATTTTGCGGCGCTCAACTTTGCGCTGATCAAAAACAGTCGTGTGAGCTGCGGGATCACTCAGTTGTGGCAGTGCCAGCGCCGCTTGAAAGTTTTGCTCATGTATGGGCCGAGGTTTATTACTTGTACGATTGCTTGCAAAAAAGCCAGTCTCTGCGCTTCTCGAGAACCGCACCAACTTCTCAATTCGCGTGCGCATATAACAAGGGTGATGCTTGCTTCACCGCAAAGCAGGCGCAATTCGGTCGAACGGCCGCGCTCCAGCAGACGACGCGGCGAAGGCCCCGCCTACAGCTGTCATTGCGCTTGCGTGCTAGTTTCCGAAGCGCCCGGCAGAGGCGCCCCGCGGAGCGCCGGCCGCACGGTGCGGTGTTCAGGGTAGAAGTGGACGGCTCTGTACATGCCGATGTTCTCGTTCAGCAGCTGTACACGAGTCTCTAGCAGAGTTTCGGCTCTTTCCTTCCGGACGACGCTCGTGAACGTGTCCAGGAAAGCGGCGCGATAAAGCTCCCAGGTTGTGAGCGTGGCCTCTCGGTTCTCGAACCATGTTTGAGCGGCGTCTTCCAAGGCGATGTACACGTGCCGTAGCTTCTCAGGATCAGTCCAGTTGTTGAAAAGAGCGACGCGGTCGTACCTTTCAAGCCAACTTTGGTCTTCGAGCGGTGACCCGCGGAAGGGAGGTGGCTCCCTCGGTTGATGCAGCAGCACAGGTGCAGGCGCCATGGGTGCTGTCGCCGTCGTTGATGAGGTGGGCCTGGTCGGGGTGTTCCTGGTCTTGTCAGGTGAGGCCCGTACTCCAGTGGTAGACCTTGTTGCCTACGGCTAGCTCGATAGTCGTAGCTGGCTTCTATGTCTTCTCCGCGACGTGGGCTGGGTTCACGTCCTGCCGGGCGCGTCCGGACCATGGATGAACAGCACCGCCACCAGATGTCACGTGGTCGTGAGTTGACGAAGGCAGCAGTCAGCGATGAAACATCAGAGATGAAAATATTTATTTGGCCGAACTTGTGGCCGGGAAACTGAAAGTCAAACTACAGCAACACACTGATAGCGGTGAACAGAGCGTTGACCGTCGATCAACTGACAAGCGGTGAGGCGCGTCGGCATTTATACACGTGCCGTCGAATATTCCAGCGTTATCGCTGGCTGTCGCACAAGCTCGAGTATGCGCATCTTGCGCACAGTCTTAGCAAAACGATCTACAATGATCGCGAAGCTTCTCGAACTATGAGGCGCGGTTCGCGCTGAGCGTTGCTGACAGTCTTTGTGGGCGAAAACCGAATAGAGCAAAAGTGATAATAAGAAACTCACGTGGCAATATACATCAAACTACTTTCAGAGCTGCTCGCTTATTTTTTCTCCGCAAAGTATTGCCCGAAATAGAGGATTTTGTGTGAACTTTATTTTTTTTTCAACGGATGTCATCGTCCACACGCCTATGCGCCTACAGATAAATTCATGATTAAAAGGTTTTCGCTCAAGCGCGGGTGCGTGCATTAAGCCGTTCTCTGGCTGAACCATGGCTATTTTTATCTCCTTTGTAAAATGAGGGCTGTGTGGAATTCTCTAAAAGGAGACTAGGCAATATATAAATAAACTTTTTCAGTGAAAGAGTTCCCGCAGTATTTCCGGTCTTATTACATGTCACTAATTCACAGCAATATAAGATTTTCTATCTTTACTTCCCGCACATCTCAAAAAGTCATTTACAAAACCAATTGTGGACATAGCTGTGACGCTGACATTCACACTTGAAACAATGTGCATGGTCCACGTCATGAAGCAGCTCATCGTTTTCTGAACTTATGAATCTTTTTTTACCATGCAAGATATCATGAAAAAAGGTCTGCTTTACTTCTGGAAGAATGTGAGTCATCATCATCATCATCATCAGCCTGTCTACGCCCACTGCAGGGCAAAGGCATCTCCCATGGTCCGCCAATCAACCCGGTCCTGTGCTTTCTGCTGCCACGTTACACCTACAAACTTCTTAATCTCATCTACCCACCTTATTTTCTTTCTCCCCCTCACGCGTTTGCCATCTCCTGGAATCCAGTCAGTTACCCTTAATGACCACCGGTTATCCTGCCGACGTGCTACGTGCCCGGCCCATATCCATTTCTTCTTCTTTATTTCAACTATGATGTCCTTAACCCCCGTTTGTTCCCTGACCAAGTATGCTCCCTTCCTGTCTCTTAAGGTTACACCTATCATTTTCCTTTCCTTCGCTCGCTGCGTCGTTCTCAATTTAAGTTGAACCCGCTTTGTATGCCTCCAGGTTTCTGCTCCGTAGGTAAATACCGGTAAGATGCAGCTGTTATATACATTCCTCTTGAGGGATAGTGGTAGACTACCATTCATGATTTGATAATGCTTGTGAACCACCATCAGTCAATTACATTGACCGTCTTCTAACTTCACGAAACTTTCATAAGGTATCAATAATCATCACACAGATTATCTTCTGTTTCCTCCGTGTAGCCGTGTGGCAATGTGTTCGTGCAAGCAGAGTATTGGTATGTTACGTGTTCCTTTTCTGCATAGCCTGAGCATGTCGGTATATATAGTTAGCGGACTTCAAACCACGCCATCGCTGAAGGCAGCGAATCCGTGGAGTACGTAATCCCCTGTTTCTCTGAATCAAAATCTTACCGTTGAGATATGTTTCTGGGGAAGCGTACTGACTAAGCTGCATTTGTCATGTATTTGAGCCTTGCGGCTGCTGCCGCATTGCACTGCCTTAGTATCAGTTATTGTTACGAACCGCATCAACGTCACTACAATGATGCTAGTATTCCCAAGCCAATGCGGGATGGGAATAAACTCTTTATGCGAGCTTTATTGGTCAAGCAGCATCCGTCCAAGCGAAATCGTAACGTGTAAGTTGGAACAGAGGAAGAACGAAAAAAGCCTAAGGAAAGAAGGAAGGAACACAAAAAGGGAGAAGGCAGGGAGGTTAACCAGACAGCAGTCTGGTTGGCTACCCTACGCCGGGGGAAAGGGAAGGGGACTGGAAAGATGGGAGAGACAAAGAGAGAGAGGGGGAGCGAGAAAAAAAGGAAATGATCAATAAATGAGCTGACACGTATGAGGCGGTGGCACTGTACAACAGTCATAGGCGTTCACAAAGGCCCGTAGTTCTTAAGAAGCACAAAAGTGCTTTAACGGCCTTGTGGGCCGCCGAGCGATGGGGACGGTGCTCCAGCAGCATCTGCACGGAGAGCGGTCGATCGTCCAATCGTCGCATCGCGTCAGAAAGAGTTCGCCGTTCAGAGGCAAATCGAGGGCAGCGGCATAGCAGATCATCAATGTCTTCCTCAGTACTGCAGACCTCGCATGCTGCACTGTCGGTCACTCCAATTAATGTTGTGTATGCCTTCGTGAAGGCAACTCCTAACCAAAGCCGACATAGAAGCGAAGCTTCACGTCGACGAAGTCCGGATGGAGGTCGGAGTTCCAGCGAAGGGTTTATTTGGTGGAGTCTTGTACGTCTTATACTTGGCATGTTCCACTCCGCCAAACAGAGACTACGTGCCAGGTGACGAAGCTGCCTTGCAGCGTCTGTCCTAGAAAGAGGAATCGAAACGGTGGTCTCTTCTTGTTGGGATGTGCGAGCAGCATTGTCTAACATGAACAAAATGTGAATGCAATGGTTCGTCTACGTGTTTGCCTTACATCAACAATTGAAACCCTATCTAGGAAACCACGTTGATTCTTCTCAATACGTGCGTGAGATACGATACTGTCACAACGTTGCATTTTGCCTATAGAAGCTTATGCAACATTAAAAAAAAAACAGGTGAAACATATGTGCGCATGTGCTCCCTGCCTAGCAACACTCATCGTCACAGCGTAAGTTGCCCGACTCTGCACGAATAAACACCGTGAAGAGTTCACCCTTCGGCCAGCACAACGCCATGCGGTGCTTTGTCTGCGTGGACGGTGTCACCCGTAAACAATGATTTCGGAAGAACCGGCATCGCGCACGCGGTCACACGTGTATGGACACAGGGATGGACGCCTGTCATGCCTCGCAAGGGTGTCGTAAAACGCGCTCAGGGAGACGGCGCTGTCCCGCATGTGGCTGCAGGCCTCCTTGCGTTTTAATATGTATACGACAGCCAGTGCGGGCCTGCGAAGCACCGCTTTAAGTCGATGTCATGACATCAAGGAAATAGTTCTATTTTTTGTATACATCAATACCCAACAGCCTTTACGTACTTTTTTATATTGCGAGAACTTCGGCGTAGGTTGTTTCTGTGCAAGTCGTGGTTGGGTTAACGACTAGACACATGCGACCGATTCTTCAATATCAATGTTCGCTTGGCTGATTCTGCTTCCGGCAGCACTGTGAACTGGATTGCGAGAGAGACAGAGAGAGATAAAAACGTTCATGATGAGTGGTCAGTGAAGGTGGGAGGGTCCCTTATTACAAGAACCTTCTGGCCTGCACCGCTGGCCTGGCCCACGCGACGAGTTGGCAGTGTTTGACTAGGTAGAAAAATAAACATTGAAGTGGTTATTTGTGCCTAATGTGTTCTAAGCAGTGCGTCTAGGGCTAGTTTCGCCAATCAAACTATATGCCTATCACGTGTAATTTGCTTAAGTTACGGATGACACGGGCAACGCCATTCTCTTTTCATTTGCCGAACAAAACAGTCTTTTTTAGGACTGCTGCGCTGCCAGTCGTAACTGTATAAAACAACACACACAAAAAAAAACTATTTGACGTTCGAAGGTTACTGCTTACACCGAAGGCGTCGCAGTGGTTTAATGTGCACCTGAGACGGAAGGGTTCTCTAACTAAAAGGCGGTGCTCGCAAAATACTACAGCTCCTACGGCCACTCCTTAAGCTGTTGTGACCCTTATGCGCTTGTTTTACCTAAATGTGATGACAATCGGTAAAAGCGTTCCTATTTGTTCGTGTAATTGAAGTACCGAAGGAAGGAAAATACAGATCGCTGCGCAGAATATGGTTCAGCAATGAAACTGTTGGCAACAAGATAAAGGCGGGTGATACAGCGTAGTGTTCCTTAGCAGTCGCTGAAAAAGATCTTTCCCAGTATGACAATCAAAATGGTGACGATGGCCTCGCTACAGAGTTTATTCTTTCCGTAAGTCAGTAGAGTAGTGAATGTTCTCCTGCCTTGCATGTGGTTTTACGATTTCCTTTGCAATCCGGCAGCACATTTTACAATTAGAGCCGACATTCACGCATTCACTCCCAAGTTCCACGTGTTCTCTGTAGCTTTTATTACGAAACAAATTGGAAAGTTTTGTGGTCATTCGAGTATGACCGTTAAGATGCGAAAACATTAGGCGAAGCGGATTTTTATTGATTTATTTGTTTTGGTAGCTTCATAAATGAAAATGCAGAAAGGAATAGTCGTTCACGAGAAGTATAAGTTATTTAGATGGTGTATCAAAACCCGCACAACAGAGAATTTAAGTCATTGAAACAACCAGCCTCTAGGATGTGTGCAGCACGTGGTTGATTTAAGCACATTTATCCAGCGAATACAAAGAGTCCACCCGAAGCATACATGTCTCCTTCTCAGTGATACGTTCTATTCAAAGCAATCTCCACGCAAGAACCGCTCTAAAAATCTTCTGGGGTAAAGTGAGGCCACTACAGAAGAAACGACAGCGGCTGTTTGAAACGCTGTCATCTACTGACATAAACATATTCAAGCAACTCCCACTTGAGAAACTCTCACGGTCAAGGTCATACAGACGCTTATAAACTGAATAAAAGGCTGAATAATAAGCTGTTATTTCTAGTCTTGGCCTCAATGAACTTGCCGGAAAGACTTGGATGTGTCTGATTTAACTGGTAGTTGTACATGAGCGTCCACGATTTTATTATTGATACAGCGTTCCCGTTTGTAAGAACACGTTATTTAATTGCAGACTGTTTATTCAATGAGAATTAAATGGCAAGGATCATTGAGCAGCACTGTGGCTTTTATTGAAGCATCTCCGGTAATTGTGCCTCAGTAACTGAAATTATCGAAGATATTTTTGAGATCACAACTTAATTGACGCTATTTGTAATAATGATTCCTCTTTGTGGAAGATGAAGTGTTAGTGCCTGATTTGCAAAACTGGTAATAATAATAACAGGGATTTAACGTCCCAAAACCACAATATGACTATGAGGAACGCCGTGGTGGAGGGCTCCAGAATTTTTGACCACCTGAGGTTCTTTGACGCGCGCCTAAATCTAAGTACACGGACCTCAAGCATTTTGGCCTCCATCAAAAATGCAGCCGCCGCGGCCCCGCGACCTTCGGGTCAGCAGCAGAGCGCCATAACCACTAGACTACCGTGGCGGGGCTCGCAAAACTGTTGCCATGTTGTGTTCTGAATGGAGGAGGAAGAGGAATAAACTTCACTTAAAACCAGTAATTTGATTGGTCCGGCCATGACCTCTGAAGTGGTGACGTCGAGGTCTTGTCCCTTCGCCACCTCGCGGGCTTGCTGCGTGGTAGAGGCGGGAGCTGCGACGGGCGGCTCGCCATCTCGCCGACAGGGTCTCGACATTAACATCCTTACATTAAACATGTAAGAATGTTGCAAGAACATGTAAGAATGAACATGTAAGAGTGTTGTAAGAATGTGTAAGAAAATATACAGAGTCATGCCTTATTCACAAGTTCAATACACTCCAGCCAGGAGGTATAAACGTTTCTAAGGGGGCTCTTGAATCTATTCGGTATGGTACATACGCAACGAAAATCAATGAGAGCTAAGCCCTTCTTCTAGGAATTTCGAGTCTACTATTGTTAAACTGCCACGTGCTTTCACTGACAATCATTCAGCGAAACGTATACCCTCCCCTCCCCCCCCCGTACCGCTTTTTGTTGCTTTTCTTTTTTTTTTTTGCCTTCCTTATGACTTGCCCATTTGGTCATGGCGGCCCCTCCCTCCCCCACCCCCTATCTGGCAATTGCCCTCCCCTTCTCCCTTGTGGTGGAGAGGGCACGAAGCACATACACACGATAGCTAAGGAAATCAGTTCCAGCCTTGAAGAAGACAAGTCCACTTGTCGAAACGTCGGCTCGAGCACCCATCCCTGTTTACGGATTTTTTCATCGCAAGCCTCCATCTTCCACTTCCTGCCGTTTTTTAGGGGCGAAGCTCCTTAAGGCGGCACCCGTTCGTCCCTCGTAGTCGTCGTCATCGTAGTAGTCCGTAACAAGTCTTACGCTTTGACCTCCAAGGTGGTGCCGGTGGGAGATTTCTCCTGGGCGTTGTTGAACAATAAAAAATTCGCAGCGTGCGCGTTAACTAAAAGCCGAATTCTTCTGTCTCTCATTCCCCATTAGCAGCCATTGGCATGTTCCAGTAGGAAACGTTAGTAGAAGTAGAAGTGTAAGTGTTAGCTAAAAGCCGACTTCTTCTGTCTCTCATTCCCATTAGCAGCCATTGTTTACCTCCAAGGTAGTGCCTGGTGAGATTTCTCCTGTGCGTGATTAAACAATAAAAATTTTGTTCAAAACGCCGTTTATTGATGAAATAAACCAACGAAAGACGCCAGATGTTTTGTAAAAGCAGAACGAAAGAACGCCAGATGTTTTTTCTTAAAGTGTAGTAGTAGTAGTTGTATGTAGCCACCTCGCCCGATCGTCAACGGGCGAGGTGGACCGGCAACGGCGCGAGGACCCTGCCGTACGAGAGTTAAATCACACTAAAAGACATACTTTGCGGGCGATACACTCTAGTGAGCTTTCAACTTTTCGTCTTAATGTACATGATAAAGAAATTATTTCTACGAAAAACGCAAGGCACACGTTGAGCAATATATTTGGTTTTGGGACGCTAAATGGAACCATGAGGCGATGCGAAGCCGGAGCACTTGCACGATCGCGTTCCGTTGGCTTTCGTTGGGCATGCTACCGACCACGGTGTTAGAAGTATTATAGGTGGACCGACGGCGCCTCCGGAAGCGGCGAACTTTTGTCCGCGGTTTGTGGCGTCTGGTTCACAGGGCCCTAGATGGCGCTACACTACTGGTGGCTCAAGAGCGGTATCAGGCGTGGTCGCTTCGGAGCCGCGACCGCCCCTCGAAATGAATAAAAAACTGTGCGTTCGCGCTATAACGAGGACAAAAATAAATAAATAAATAATAGCTTCGAATAAATCGAAATTTGGACGATACAGCCGCTACCTGTTGAATATATTGAATTTGCCACCGCGAAGGTTGGCGGTGCAAATTCAGCATATGCTTTCCTCATTCGGACAATTAAAGATATGACAGTGACGTCACGCTGAAATATGACAAAAATTAGTTCTATTTGTAGAAGTATAGTTTAGATAGTACCGCATTAGCCGTAGTATTACAACAGAAAATACTGTCTTTGCTGTCGCGAACATTCGAAGTAATTTGCGGTCGTTGATCGCGGATAAAAAAATGTGTCACGAATACGACTTTTTAGCTGGTCGTGCATAAAATACTGAATTTTAGCGAATGCCAGCAGCTAAGTTTGAGGCACCGACGAAGGATATGAAAAAGCATCCTGGTTTGGCAGTGCCAGAAGGGGAGACATTATGAATGGTGGATATATATTTCCGATTCTTCTCTGTTGCCAACTGAGGAATATATTTCACTGTTTATGCCTCGCATAGTCACCCGAAGACAGCGTTACTACTTCGTCTTTCAAGGAACACGTCGATCGCGGTGTGCGGAGTCTTTACGAGCGTAGCCAGTCAACGGCGATGGTACACCGGTTACGGTGCTCGGCTGCTGACCGAAGTTCCCTGGTTCGATCCCAGCCGCGGCGGTCGCATTTTGATGGAGGCGGCATGCTAGAGACCCGTGTACTCTACGATGTCAGTGCATGTTAAATAACACCACATCGCCGAAATTTGTGGAGCTCTGCTACAGCGTGCCTCATAATCATAACGTGGTTTCAGCACGTAAAACCCCAGATATTCTCATTGTTAACAAGCGTCGCTTTCGCACGGAGACAGAAATACTGCACACGCACGTAGGTGTTAAAAAAACGGGCCAACTCACGGCGTGGACGAACTCAAGACGATGAACTCAAAACGAACTCAATACTTCGTCGGCACGGCGTCATTAGCCAGAGCCGCCTTTCGTGATGTGCTCACAAGAACGTGCCCTTTGTACACTGCTTCCCACATCTTCGTTATGTACCTCGGCTCGAAGTGCTTCTCGCACACGTAATCAGTCGACTGCAGCACGCGGTCCTTGCGCGGAATCGCATGGCGCCAAACATTCAGGCGTTCCGCATCTCGGGGTGCAGAAAAATCGACTTTTCAGTGCAGGTCTTGTACACAGAGCTGCACCGCGGCACAAAACACTTTCGGCCCATTTCACGGCTTTCTCACTCGAATAGCATGACCTGCCATCGCACAAAAAGAATAAAACGAGGAAGCAATGTGGCGACAACTGCTTCGTCACCGTGGCGTTGTCGGAAGAGAGGCCGGCGCGCGCCGCTGTGAGCCTCTTGACTGCTCCTGCCATCTCGCGGCGTGACGTCGCGGAGGAACCGAAGTTCGACGCAGCGAGCGCATGGCGCCGGTGCTGCGTCGTCCCACCTGTACTTCTAACACCGTGCTACCGACCTCGCGTCGTGGAACGCGCGTCCTGTCTTCCCTCTAGCCTTGCCTTTAATTCGCACAGGGCGAGCGGGGAATGCGGTCGCTCTTGGCGCTCTTTCGCTCGGGAGCGGACATCTTCCTTGCATTTCACCGATCACAAGTGATAATGAAGGGACCACGTAAACCAACAGTACAATAAAAGTTTGATGTTTAATATATACACGATGTTTTACACTCTTTATATTATGTACTGGGCGCATTTCACGGAAGAGTTTCACGGTTTACAGATGATTCCCTCCGTAGCTTCGCCCCACTCATCATCATTCACCCCGTGGATATGCTGTTTTTTTTGGGGTTTCCTCTGAAGGAAGATGACGAAACATGGTGAGTGTCCTCTACCTTCCTTAGCGCACATAGCTTTAATTCGAGACAGTCAGTACAAGTACATACACCACCACTTTCCACGAGGGAAACATGCACCCTACATTAGATTTAAAAGCGGAGCCGCGATACATGACATTCAAGATTTTGTCGCCGCTGCATCGCAGAACATAACGCATTTCATCGTGCACTGTGGCACTAACGACTGTACTTAAAACAACGGCGACGTCACTGAGGCCCTGAAGACCCTGGTAAAAGATTTGCAGAACAACAGACCAGGCTCAATACTCACGCTCACAACAGTTCTGCCTAGGATCGCAAACAAACACCGATCACTCATTGCACAATCACGCACACTCCTAGCTCATGCACGAGGATCACGTAAAGTTAACGAATTTCTTCTGGACATTGAACACGGCCACAAGAACGTTGATGTCATCCATCACGCGGAAATTCATCAGGACCCTGACATTACGCTCGCTCGGGACGGACTACACCCTAACTTTTCAGGCGTCAGTGTAATTTGCAGGAACATCAAGTACAGAATCAGGAATGTATTTAAACAGACGAAGCCAATGACACACTCTAACCGACGGTCCCACGAATTAGAACAACACGCTCCACATGCTAGAAGCATTAGCTGCAACTCACGCCTCACCGTAGCTAAGACACAAGAAGCATCTACTCAGACGGTGGAAGTGATAATAACTGCAGTAACAGAACCCACACAACAAGCAGAGGCAACAAATTCACGCACTCCCCGGAACAGAGACATCTGCGAACGCTAGCAAACAAACAGATACAGAAACACGCGTTGGGTCAGACCTGACCACTAACACAAAGAGTAGTAAGAAAACACCCCCTGAAAACGTTGTGCCCTGGAGGTCTGCCCGACTCCAACAGGAATGACTAACAAACACCAAGGACAGGAAAGGCAACCGCAAATCTCCGTCTTTTCTCCAATCCCGTAAACTCGCCGCAAAACAAGCTACAGAACGTATTTAAAGAAATGCTCCAGCTACGTTAGAGAAAAGAAAATTCCGAAAGGTCTTAAAATTAGTGTCAGATGTGCTCTTGGTACCCTACCGCCTAAACTATTAGCGAAATGGAACAGCATTTTAGAAAGTGCGTCTTTGTCATTAATGGATATTTTAAGAGAACTTTGCGGAAATCAACTTGCTTTAATAACCAACCAACTTAATAGCGTTAGACTATCTGAAGAGGAAACTGAAGAACTTGCCCAATTGGTAGAACGTAGAGAAGATAAAGTGCTGATCAAGGAAAAACGCAAAGAGAATCATACTACGGTCGCTGCCCTCAATAATTCGATGAACACGGTAGAAGCTCCGCAATCCCAGCTCAACACCCAGAGCTCCGTAGCGAAGTGGTAGATATATCACAAAGCTCAAGTCCAGTCGATATAGATCTGCTGAACCGCGGCCTTACATTTTGTTCCACAAACAATACAGTGAACGAGTACGAGTTCCACAAAGCTATAACTGAGTTTTCAAGACGTTTGCGCATCAAGGAATTCTTTTGTAATAAGGTAGATACGCAAGACGTAAGCAGTGACTCTTTGCGTCCGCCAAGTACTTGGACACCAGATACAGAACAATGCCAAGAGTTAAGTCAATATATAAAACTTGTCTCAAGGGAAATTCTGAGCACAGCTAAACGGAGTCGAAAGCCGAAGAACTTAAAGGGACACTAAAGGCAAATATTAAGTCGACGTTGATTGTTGAAATAGCGGTCCAGAAACCTCGTAGTGCTGCTTTTGTGCCAAGGAAGTGCTTATTTTGAAATAAAATCACGTTTTTAGTGGTCCGCATCGCGTTAGCGCGCTTCAAATCTCCCGCCTGA
Source organism: Rhipicephalus sanguineus (assembly GCF_013339695.2). Classification (NCBI taxonomy): domain Eukaryota; kingdom Metazoa; phylum Arthropoda; class Arachnida; order Ixodida; family Ixodidae; genus Rhipicephalus; species Rhipicephalus sanguineus. Next base: position 121,864,991 of record NC_051185.1, read on the forward strand.
AAATACGACTTTCATACGTCACTGCTGCCGTGCCCACCGTTGCCCGCTTTTACTGCGCGGCCGCCGACACTAGTAGCAGCCGAGCGGAAGTAGCGGGACCCACAGTAGCAACAACGGTGCTGCGGCAAAGACTTGCTTGGATGGGCACATTCAAAGCCTTCACCAAGCTGCGTTCGGTCTCGTAATCCTCAGTACGAAAGTGCAGCGAGCACACACGCAGAGGTTTTGACTGTTTAACACACTGGCGCAATGGCATGACACTAAGCCACTTCGAGCGTAAGGGTTCATTCCGCGGCACCCAGTGAAAAGAGACACCGGTTTCCTTGCTGCAGCACTGGCGTTGTGCACCATTCTGGTATCCGGCAATATCACATGCATGCGGCATTTTGTCAAACTTTCTGTCAGAGCGACTTTCACGAGCGCGCAAAACACGCACGGCAGTACGCGATCCCGAAACTACCACTGAGACGGGCGATGCGCAGTTCGGCGAAAACGGAACCTTTGAACCACGCGCGCCGTTCCCCATGGCAACGCCACGGAGGTTTTGTTTTTATGAATCAAGCGGAAACGAACAAACAGCATTTTATTACGTCTTTTGATGCTCGGACTGTTCTTTTTTATTGCTGCTAGTTTGATTACTAATGATTTATTGTAGGCCGACTTCCATACGTCATCGGGATCACTTCGAAAATGTCCCACTCGTGGCGCTCATCATGTGATACATTTAGCTTAATTTCTCGGTAAGTAGGGCACTGCTGTTGATAATATTGCCGTTTTAGAAGTTGTCATACATTGGGCTTTCACTCTGACATAAATTGTTATTTGCCTTTAGTGTCCCTTTAAGTTATGCAGAACACGAGGTCTTGAAACAACTTTCAAACAGAAAGGACATTGTTATAAAACCAGCGGACAAGGGTGGTAGTATAGTAAACTGGACTATAGAAAAATATAAAAACAAAGCTATCAGACAACTCAGCAACAACACGACTACCGAATATTAGCCTCAGACCCGACTCAAGAATACAGTAATAGCATACAACATACGATAACGGATTTTCTAGCCGGAGAATTATTTACACACTCTGAGCACCGGTTCCTGATGCCTAAAAACAACCAAGCAGGCCGCTTCTACCTTCTTCCGAAGATTCATAACGTGTTCATAGATGAACTGCTTATAGCGCAAATCCCGGGCAGGCCTATAGTATCTAGCAACAATACACGTACTGAGCCGCTATCAACATTTCTAAATCATCATTTATCTAAAATACCATCTAACCTACCGTTTTTTGTTCAAGATACACCTCATTTCCTTCGAATAATAGATTCTATTAACGAAACAGAAACACTCTCGGATCAGGCCATTCTTGTAACATAAGATGTCTGCTCCTTGTATATGAATATGCCTATCGCTGAAGGGGTTGAAGCGGTGTCAAAATCCCTCATAGAAAGCACGCAAACACAGAATACTGAAGTTTACCTATCGTTACTGAAATTAGTCCTGAAGCTAAATTATTTTGAATTTGTTTCGTCCTACTACCTGCAAACTTTCGGCACTAGTATGGGAACCCCTTTTGCGCCAACATACGCCGACATTTTTATGGGAGAGTTAGAATCAGAGCTGTTGGAATCATGTCCAGTGAAGCCTTCCACCTATCTCCGTTACATAGACGACATATTTATCATCTGGGAACACGGCATAAGTACACTAAACGCATTCATTGGCCACTGCAACAAGTTTCACTCTAGTATTAAATTCACCATGCACCATTCTCCCAGTGAAATTAGCTTCCTCGACACGACGGTATCTATTGAAGCAGGAAAATAAAGACAACGCTTTACAGAAAACCAACAGGCAGCCAGCAATACCTAGCTTACACTAGTCATCACCCGCGACACTGCAAACAAGGGATATTTGTAGGACAGGAGAGGCGTATAAGAAGGATCTGTAGCGATGACAACGACTACGTTCACCACTTAAGCAGCCTAAAGGAAACATTAGTTAAAAGAAATTACCCGCAAGATGCTCTAAACAAGGTCTACAACGAAGCATGTCAACTAGATAGGAAATCATCACTAGCTCAAAGGGCCCCCGTAGCATAGCCCAACCAGCCACCAGCATTTATAACCAAATACTCAAATGCGCTACCAAACAAAAATAATATCGTCCATAAGTATTACTCAATAGTGGAAAGGAACGAGCGCCTTAGAAAAGCGTTTCCCGGAGTACCAAAGGTCGTGTATCGCCTCAATAGAAATTTTAAGGACATGTCAGTGCATGCAAAAGTAAACTCTCATTCTACCGCCCACATAACACGTTATTGTCGTCCAAGATGTAACACTTGTAAACACCTTCAAGATGACGTTATAGTTAAAAGCACCAGAAGTGATTACGTCCATCATATAAAATCTAGTTTTATCCGCACTAGTTCAAACGTTATCTACATGATCGACTGTTCATATTGTCAAAAACAGTACATTGGCGAAACGGTACAACCTGTTAATGTTAGATTGAACGGGCATCGCGCGGACACGGCGAAGAAGTTACCCAAAGCAGTGGCACGGCATTTTAATGTAGCAGGTCACAACTTCGAAGATCTCAGACTTTACATACTTTAGTCAAACTTCAGGTCCCCAAGAGACAGAAAATATACAGAGTCATACCTTATTCACAAGTTCAATACACTTCAGCCAGCAGGTATTAACGTTTCTAAGGGGGCTCTTGAATCTATTTGGTATGGTACATACACAACAAAAACCAATGAGAGTTAAGCCCTTCTTCTAGGAATTTCGAACCTACTATTGGTAAAATGTCCCGTGCTTCCACTGACAATCATTCAGCGAAATCAACACCTTTGCTATTTTCTTAAAGCAATGTGTCAGTCGGTGTACATAAGGCATAACAGCATATTGCTGGACTTATCACCTGGCTCCGCGGTTTCACCTGTGCGGGACTTACACTTCTTGATAAGTCTCGCAGACGCTGGCCCAAGCACATACGCAGGATAGCCAGCGTAAAAATTTCATGTAAAGAGTTCATGTAAAGAGTTCATAGCAATGGTATTCTTAATGATCTTAGAATGACCAGAAGAGTAGCTAAGCAGCGATTTTTCGGAAGGTGGGGAGAACGCCAGCAAACATGGTCACCTTGTAGAAGCAAATGCAGGTCCAAAAACTGCAAGGAATCATTGTTCTGTAATTCATAGGTGAAGTTCAGCCCAAACGCGTTTTGCTTAAAGGAGTGGTGACACAAATATTCGGACACAATTTGACTGTTGAATCACACTAATGGGTGCATATAGGTGTCATCTGTACAATATGAGCCACAAATACAGCCTCAAAAGTATTTTAATTAGGTTTGAAGTTCGTGAAAGAGCCGAATCGGAAATAGAAGCAAAAGACGATGACGTCATCGAGAGGATACCACGTACGTCACGAGTTCTGGCCGGGTTACCGGAGGCGTGTACGAGACGGACATAAAGCCCCTTGATCTAGAATGTAGCGACACTCTCCTCCGCGCGCGCGTTTTCCTCCTCAATTCTCCTCGGATTTCTCCCCTCCCCTGGCCGGCGCGCTGCGCACGGCACGCTGAACCCTCCACTGGCTCGCCGCAGCCGCATTAAAATCACTGTGCGCGCGCTTGTTTGATCGGCCCCTTGAAGCGTCAAATGAGAACCTGTTTCTCAAGCAATAGTCATGACGAAAGTGGGCTTCCGATAGAACAAAGTGACAAATATATTTTTAAAGACGCTTCGGTATATACAAATAAGCGCTTCGAAACAAAATGAGTATACCAACTGGCGGCTGAGCGGTTTACCTTCCCGTCGCCGCCTCGGCTGTCCTTAACACGGTGTATTAACGCATATAATGTAACCAGCATAAAGTATAGGCCAGAATTTTTTTCATAATTGTGGTCTTGATGAGCTAAAAGAAGGCACCCAAGAAGGAATGTGGTAGTTTACTTAAAATGGGCCAAATGAGTGAGCCCGAAGCCTTTTTGTGTCAATGCCGCTGTCAGACACGCACGCACGCACACGATGCATGCACACACACACGCTTATACACACGTGATAAAGACACGCGCATACGTACACACACGGACGTGCATGCAAACGCGATACAGACACGCACACACATAGTACACACGATCATACTCACGGGATACAGGCACGCACGCTCATACACATGCAATATAGATACGCACATACATACACACGCGCGTACACACGTGTTATAGACACACGTGCGTGGACATGCGAACAGACACGCACGCACTTACATACACATGCGCATACACACGCGATATAGACACGCACGCACATACATACATATACACGCGTATATAGACGCGATACAGACACGCACGCACATACATACATACACACGCGATACAGGCACGCACGCTCATACATACATACACACGCGATACAGACACGCACGCTCATACATACATACACACGCGATACAGACACGCACGCACATATACACACGCGATACAGACACGCACGCACATATACACACGCGATACAGACACGTACGCACATATACACACGCGATACAGACACGTACGCTCATACATACATACACACGCGATACAGACACGCACGCTCATGCATAAATACACACGCGATACAGACACGCACGCTCATACATACATACACACGCGATACAGACACGCACGCACATACATACATACGCACGCGATACAGACACGCACGCACATACATACACACGCAACGCAGACACGCACGCACATACATACACACGCTATGCAGACACGCACGCGCATACATACACACGCGATGCAGACACGCACGCGCATAAATACACACGCGATACTGACACGCAGGCACATACATACACACGCGATACAGACACACACGCACATACACAGCGATACAGAAACGCACGCGCATGCACAAGTGATACAGAGTATACAGACACGCACGCGCAGGCGCACGCATACACATACGTGCGTACACGCACAAACACCGCGAATACACAAACGCACGCACATGCACTCACACGTTAACACGTGCGCACACGCACATACAAACGCAGGCGCACATATGCGCACATACAAACACGCATACACCTGCACACACCCGTACACACACGCCTGGAGGGTTGACGCCTGGAGGGTTCATGGCGGGCGTGAGCAGCTGAAAGCGCGCGAAGTTTGCTTGCGCTCGCTTCTCGTGACGTCAGGGTCACCTGACTGGGAGCTATCGCGCGTCGCAGCCATTCAGCGTTGCGGATGCGCCGGCTCCGCGAAAGAGAGGGTGAAAAAGAGGAGGTTGACCGCGCAGCGAGGATGAGCCGGCGTGGATAAAGGAGCGTCGCTACTTTCCAACATCAAGGGGTTTTAGACGGACATAGAGTGCCTCGAGCGCGGGCATCAAGGCACCCTAGACGGACAACGCTGGTAGCGACACCTGATGATGCACAGCCTAACCAGAGACCTACAATATAACGTCGCAGCGACTTACCCGCTTACTGATTCTGTGTAAAGCATAAGCAGTGAGATCCCTGCATTCACAGTATTCTCATTGCTTTTTTTCACGACAAGAACAGCAACGCGACGGAAAAAATAGCAAAAAACAAATTATGGTAGTTTGACAAACGCCACGAGATGTCGCTACGGGCTCCGCAGTTGCTGCTACTGCTGCAGCCGTCAACAGCTCCGGTAACCAGGTACCCGCAAACGTTAGGAAGTCTACAGACGAACTAAAGCTCTCTGCTGCCGGGATAATATTGCGTAGTGGAGAGATAACTGCTTCGGCCCTGCGACGTGCGTACGTGGGATTGGTATGCCTTGAGAACGCAGTGTTGTCCGATATAAATACGAGTCAGTAAAGCGTACATCATGTCACTTGCATGTTACGCATAAACACTGTTACAGAGCGCCAATGTTGTGATTTCACAGCTTCCTTCGTCACTTCTCGTCCTGCTACTTTCCGAATGATCAGAGCGAAAATGTTTCAGCACGTCTAATGCTGCGGCTACTCCAAGCCTGGTGGTAAACGTCGCCTAGTTGGACGACAACGACAAGAACAAAATCGCAGCTACGGGCGAGATTCGCAAAGTGAATAGAGCTTTTCTTGCAGATTTTTACACTCCTCCCAGCTCTTTCGTCTATCGCCGCATTAGATAAGCAACGTAGTTTGACGATCGAGGAAACAAGCACTCGCAAACGCTCAACACTTGCTCAACACAGCAGACGAAATAGCAGCGCTGACAACATGGCAGAAGCTGGCCAGTGACGTCACTGGCTCTCGCGGTCACCTGATCGAGGTGACCGGTGACGTCACGGGGCCACCAAGTGCTCTTGAAATCGAAACTGCCTCCGGTCGTAACATACGAGCATATAATTAAACATTCGTCTCGCGCTGGGGCAAATGAGTTTCGTTGCCGCTATTATCGAGTCAGTAGACATTGATCAAGAGCAAAAAACAGAGGTTCACAAATTTTCTGTAACCACTTCTTTGAAGGGCCCCTCACCAGGTTTGACAATTTTGAGCTAACGAGCGCAATGCATACACTGAGCGTTCACGATCCCGTCTGCCAAAATTTGCCACGCTACGCGCCGGGGAAATGGGCCAAATTTCAAGGTGAACGGTGCTTTCCCTTCCTCTCGCAGGCGCGCCCAGAGAATGAGGGGATGACGTACATGAGAAAATGGCCCTACGTAGATGGTAGTGCTGTGACGTCGCTCCTATACGTATACGACTGTGCTCTGACGTCGCCAACTATAGCACGTGACACTGCGATAATTATTTGACACGACGCGTGTAGTTTGTGTAATTTGTTGCTTGAATAGATTAATAAAACTTGAGAGAAATAATGAGACACACAAAGGCAATGTGTGCGTCTTTTTCATTTTTTTGTCGTGAATTGCAGCGAGATGCGGGGCTAATGTGCCTCCGTTTCCCAAGCGTTCGTGTCTCCGCGGTTAGCGCATCGAGCAGACGCCAGCCCTGGAAACGAAAGTAATGTTCTGGCGCGTTCGAGCACTCATTATGCTCACTTATTCTACCGCGTCGAAGTAAACGTTAATGCAGCACTGGCTCATGATACCGCCACTCTCGTGCCCGTACAAATGTCGCAACTTTCATGCCCGTCTCGCAGAAACAGGCAGTACACCACATAGAACTCCGACACAACGCCCACGGCCGCTGCATTAAAAAAAGGTAGCGGCCGTGCAACGCCGCTCGCGTGCTCGGGCTGGCTCGGGCACGTCGTTCGCTCGTGACCATGCATGCGCATGACGTGTTCATGCGTATGTGTCAGCTGAAGAGGGCAGGGGAGGGAATTGGCTTGCGAAGGCTACACGGGGCCAGTGGCAAGGGTTTGAAACTCGCCTCATCGCATCATGGTTTCGCGCCGCTACAAGTTATTGTTTTGCTCAGCTCGTAATGAACCGATTTCAAAAATTCTTGCGGCATACTGCTCTTCATTCGGCACACAACAACTTCCAGCGTCTAACTAAAATTTCCCATGTGGCCTGGTGAGGGGCCCTTTAAATAGCTTCATGAGATTAATGTGGTGAAAAGGGGCACAATCTTTCCGGAAAAGAACCAGGAAATCTTCAACGTAGAGAAAAATTCTTACCACCAGATAAGGTACTTTACATTCCGCTATTTGCACAACGCCCTCGAGAAGTCCTGCATATACGGATGTCATGATAGCTTTCAGCAGCAGGTTGTTCGGTTAAAAAACGCTGCCTACCCTGCGCATGTGCTTGTGTCAGCGTCTGCGAGACTTATCAAGAAGAGTAAATCCCGCCCGGTTGAAACCGCTGAGCCAGGTGAAAAGTCCAGAAATATGCTGTGATGCCTTATGTACACCGACTGTCACATTGGTTCAAGAAAGTAGCTAAACGTTTTGATGTCGACATTGTTTGTCTTTTCTTCATACCTAAAAGTAGATAAACACTGTGCTGCGATTGAGAAGAAGGCTAGAAATGCAGCGGGTGTAGTTTGCTTGGTAAATCATCGCAATCCCGCAGTTTCCTGCTCCGTTGGTGGTGTCTATAGGATTCCCCTCTCCTGCGGAAAGGTGTACATTGGCCAGTCTGGTGAATGCATTAACGAGAGACTTCGCCAGCACAATAATGCTTTAAATGGAACGCCAACATCACACCTTTCAGCCCATAGCAGATCATGCGGGCGTAAACCTTTCTTCCATAACACAGTCATTAGGCTGAACTATAAACGCAAAAGGGCTCGAGAACTCGTGGAAGCGTTCTTTACTTAAATAAAGGGCGATTGCATATGCGAACCGTCAGTTTGTGTGCTAGACTGCGAGGTGCGCACGTTTAACCATTTATTTGACGTCACCTAAAGTTCCTGCGCACGCGTGGTGTTGGTATTCGTTGGGCTTGTTTTATTGCTACACTCTAGGCTGGTTTTTGCCGTCGCCGTCATGTCCCGGATACGTATATGTATGAATGTATAAATAAAACCAACAAAGAAAAATAAATCAAAAAGATTTCCGAAGGGCACCACCCGGATTCGAACCTGCGATCCCTCGCTCCACAGGGCGTCGCTTTAAACAGCTCGGCCACGTGCCACCTGTTGCGTAGAACACTAACGGCGAGCTCTTTATGTACACCATTTACCGTTGGCGGAATGAAGATCTCAGAGGTGCTTACGCGTGTGCAGTATTATCCGCGAGATTACCCGCAGGGTGCGGTTTATCTCGGAACAGTAGCGCACAGAATCCACAGACGACGACAGAGCAAGGCGGGACACAATCAAGGATCGTTGCTTTACAGCAATGATGCTTGATTTGACTTCTGTTTGAAAACTGCCCTTGAGAGGCGCACTAAAAAGTGGCCTATTTCTGTACCCACGCGATGTGGAACGTCCGGCAAACAATGCGTCGAAAGCCGCCGCGCAGCAGGAAACGCGGAGGGGCGACTCCACGCGCCGCAGTCTTCAAGAAAACAAAAAAATATCTAAGAGCGTTGGGTTGTAGCGTGCCGTTCAAATACGAATGACTGGGACAGTTGTTAGTTCGCGCTCGTCCTATGTATACCTGTGCGTTCTTTTCGAGCGTCCTTCGTTGTGTTTGAGCAGCGCAGCGCGCTGCAAGTGTCGAGCTGTTACCGTTGTTCGTTCGTGGTCATCTTGTGCGCGTTTTTAGGGGCGAAGCTCCTTATAGCGGCACTCGTTCATCCCTCGTAGCTTAGTATGTAGCCAGTCTTACGCTTTGACCTGCAAGGTGGTGCCGGTGGGAGATTTTTCCTGTGCGTTGTTGAACAATAAAAAAATCACAGCATATCCACGGAGTGAATGATGATGAGTGGGCGAAGCTGCGGAGGTTCATCGGTAAACCGTGAATCTTCCGTGAATTCTGCCCAGTACATCATCACCGATGTGAGATCGGGCGCGTTTATACTAAAGGTTCGATGAGTTATGACGACTTGCAGCGCACTCTAATTTTACATGTACGCTGTGAATTTTCATTGTTTAGAAAACCATTTCTTAGAAAACATCTGGCGTCTTTCGTTAAGCAGCTGGCGTCTTTTCGTTTTGCTTTAGAAACATCTGGCGTTCTTTCGTTTTGCTTTTACAAAACATCTGGCGTCTTTTGTTGGTTTATTTCATCAATCAACGGCGTTTTGAACAAAATTTTTTTTGTTTAATCACGCACAGGAGAAATCTCACCAGGCACTACCTTGGAGGTAAAGAATGGCTGCTAATGGGAATGAGAGACAGAAGAAGTCGGCTTTTAGCTAACGCTGCGAATTTTTTATTGTTCAACAACGCACAGGAAAAATCTCCCACCGGCACCACCTTGCAGGTCAAAGCGTAAGACTGGTTACATACTACGCTACGAGGGACGAACGGGTGCCGCTATAAGGAGCTTCGCCCCTAAAAATTCGCAGCGTTAGCTAAAAGCCGACTTCTTCTGTCTCTCATTCCCATTAGCAGCCATTCTTTACCTCCAAGGTAGTGCCTGGTGAGATTTCTCCTGTGCGTGATTAAACAATAAAAAATTTGTTCAAAACGCCGTTGATTGATGAAATAAACCAACAAAAGACGCCAGATGTTTTGTAAAAGCAAAACGAAAGAACGCCAGATGTTTCTAAAGCAAAACGAAAAGACGCCAGCTGCTTAACGAAAGACGCCAGATGTTTTCTAAGAAATGGTTTTCTAAACAATGAAAATTCACAGCGTACATGTAAAATTAAAGTGCGCTGCAAGTCGTCATAACTCATCGAACCTTTAGTATAAACGCGCCCGATCTCACGTCGGTGATGATGTACTGGGCAGAATTCACGGAAGATTCACGGTTTACCGATGAACCTCCGCAGCTTCGCCCACTCATCATCATTCACTCCGTGGATATGCTGTGATTTTTTTTCGTGAGTCCTTTGCGCTTGATTGGCGTGCTGCAGGTATCGAGCTGCTTGGTGTTCTTGTTGTGACTTTGTAATTCATTGCTATCGCATTCATTGCTTCACCTTTGCGGCGAAACTGTGACATTTTTGTTTCAATAAACTGAGCGCTCGTACTGAGTCCTTTTTCGTCTTGTGCTCCGTCATGTTCGCACTGATTTTTACAAACATCCGTTGTACGTTGTTTCAAATAGCCACCGATAACATACATAGCATGTCACGCACTGTCATTTCTACAGCGAAAGCCGTTATGAGACCACAACAAGGGCGTAGTTGTCCGCCGCTGCCGCCAGTGTCCGTAAGCACTATAGCACGAAATAAGAACAAACTAATTAAGAAAAAATATCCGGGATGGAACGATATTCGAAGCTGGGCCCTCTGCGTGGGAGTCCAATATTCTACCTCAGAGCCATGCCGGTGCTTGAACGTGCTTGCAAAAAGACCCTCTACAGGCTTCATGTCGGGAAGGAACCACATTTACGTATGTAAGGTACTGTGCTAGAAGAGCAAAATAATAACCAGGCGTCACACAACGCGAATTCTGTAACCAGGCGTCACACAATGCGAATTGCGCAGCGAGGGGGTTGTTGAATGCTTCCAGCCCATTACAAAGGGCTCTGCCATAATTGTTCATCCTCATCAGCCACAGCATCAGCAAAGTTCACATAATGCCTTTCAGGTGTTTAGTGGGTACCACGATTCTCCGCAGAATGAAAGAAATTGCATAGTCGCTGCTTCCCTACTTCACAAAAATTATGTTGATTTACAGCGTAGTGGGCTCCTCGCAATTGCACTTCTCTTGGTTTCCAAGGACACCCATAAGGCTCCCATGATTCAGTTCCTCAAGGTCTCAATAAATTTAATTCCCTCTCTCTCTCTTTCACACGTTAACGTAGGTTATAAATCGTGACGGAAGAGTGAAATAACAACCGGGCGTCACACAATGCGAATTACGTAACTAGTGGGTCTTTCAAAGCTTCCAACCCATTATAAAGTGCTCAGCCATAATTCTTCATCGTCATCAACCATCGCATCGACAAAGTGTACATAATGCCTTACAGATGGTAACTCGCTTTTACGCAGAATGACGAATAATGTCGCGGTAGGTGCTTCCCAACTTCACAAAAATTATGATTTGTGGGCGTAGTGGGTACGTTGCTAGTTTAGCTGCTCCATGAGTGTTTATAACGGGCTCTAGAAATGCCGCTCTTCCAGCTTTTGCTGTGACTGCAATGCGCTTTCTGCGCAGGCCTGGCGTTTTTGACTGCTACATATTTTTGTTTATATTTACAAATACTGCTGTCTGAGTTATTGAGACATAGCAGGAGTGGAAACAGATGTTCAACACAATGAAAAAAAATACAATTTAGGAAAATACATCATTTCGCAACTCTTTTTCAAATTGCTGAGCAGCTAGTCTGCGCGGAGACACATCAAGCTCATTCCATAGATCCGCGGTCCGCGGAAAAAAGGAAAATTTAAAACAATCAAGACTCTTAAGGGCATAAGGGCATAATATTTAGGGAATTGAATCGTCGCGTACGGCGTGCAGAAGCTGCAACAAAAGAAATGGGTGCTAGAACACTCAAGCCGGTGTGAACTATCTTATGCAGGAGGATGATTCGATCGCAAGTGCGCCGTTATTCGAGGGGCTGCAGCGATAAAACATGTGCATGCGAACTAGGCGAGAACCGCCGGTCATAGTGACGTAAAATAAACCTTATTGCTTTATTTTGAACCGATTCTAACATAGCTATGTCATGTTTGTGGTGAGGTGACCAAAGAACCGACGCATATCCGAGTATGGGCCTGACCAAGGTCTTGTACGCTGTTAATTTGCATTCTTTTGTCGAGTTGCTTAACGTGCGTCGGAGATACCGACATTTTCGAAGAGCCTTGTTGCAGATTGTTTCGACATGCGTGTGCCGTTTTAAATTTGTTGTCAAAGTTACACCAAGGTATTTAAACTCCGTGACTCGAGCTAGACTGACACCATCATTAGTATGTATAAAATTAAGAGGCTGTTTCCTTTTCCTAGTCTTTTTGAAGTTAATAGACATTTGCCAGGTTTCACTCCAGTTAAAAAACAATGAAAAAAACACTGTTCAGCGCTTCCTGATCTTCAACATTTGAGATGGTGTTATGGATAACGCAGTCGTCTGCATACATTCTAAGTTTAAGTTGAGTGTCACCGATAATTTCTGCTACGTCATTTATGTAGATAATAAACAAGAGCGGCCTAAGCGCCGAACCTTGGGGCACCCCTGATGTGATTTGTACATCAGATGACTTCACGCGGTTAAACGTAACAAATTGTATGCGTGACCGCAAGTAATCTGCTATCCAGTCAATTAACTAGCCTATTGTCGCCAAAAAATGTGCGAAGTTTAACTAAAAGTTTAGCATGGTAAACCAAGTCAGAGACCTTAGAATATACAATAAATATGGCGTCAATCTGTCCTCGGTCGTTAAGAGAAGAAGGAATGTCGTGCGTAAATTCAAGCAACTGTGTGACAGCAAAATAGCCAGCACGAAAGCCGTGCTGTGATTGGGAATGTATATTGTGCGCATTTAGGTGTTCTACAATGTATTTATGAATGATATGCTCCAAAAGTTTAGAGCTGGTAGAAAGTAAAGATATTGGCCTATAATTTGGTATTATTTGCTTGTTTCCGGACTTAAATACAGGCGCGACATTTGCTAATTTCCACAGCTTGGGAACTGTTGCAGAGCTTATTGATTTTTTAAATATTACAGTAAGATAATTAGCACACCACTCGGAATACCTTTTTAGAAACATATTTGGAATACCATCTGGGCCAGAGCTTTTCGTAACATCAAGATTTAATATAAGGTTATGTACTCCAGAGGAGCTTACTTCAAGATCAGGAAGAGCAGGCAGGTTGCTACATGCAGTAAATGAAGGATTGATGCCGTTATCAGTAGAAAAAACATATTTAAAGTAATTACAAAAGGCATTTGCTATAGCTTCAGGATTTGAGCAGGATTGGTCATTACAATAAATGATGAAGGTATAGACGATGCAGGACTAATCGATCTCCAGAATCTGGATGGATTTTTTTTCATAAATGTAGCCAAAGTATTGCTAAAGTAGTAGTACATAGCCTTTTTCATTTTAGCGCCTAAGTTACTTTTCAATGTGTTAAATGAAGAAACATTTTCCTTACACCCGGAATGACAATTCTTACGTAAGCGCTTTACGTGACGAGCGAGCTGAATTATATCTCTAATATATCATGGGTGTCTTGGGTTCCCTTTAATATATTTTTGAGGCACGTACTTTGATAGACATTCACGCGCAATGTCACAAAACTTAAGAAGCAGCGTATCTACATTGGAAAATTCGCTACAACATACAAATTCGTCAAAAGATGAGGCTAAAGTGTCCAATACGGAAGTGTCGTCTTTAGAGAAGTTCAAAACAGTTTTCATCTCAGGTCCTTGACGGGGACACACTAAGATCAAGGCAACTTCAACAGCTTTGTGGTCAGATAACCCTTCGATGACTTCACATTTTACACCGTGCGATGAGAGTTGCTGGTTTAAAAATACAAGGTCCAATATTGCGTCCTCGCGTGTTACGCTATCTACAAGTTGAGTTAACCCAAAAGAAACCGCCAGGTCGATCAGAGAAGAGCAAAGCGCCCAATCACGCCAAGTTGGGGTAAGTAAGTTCCAGTTAACGTACGGGATATTGAAATCTCCAGCTAGCAATAATTTACAATCGCACAACTTCTTACTGACAAGGTAATCATTAATAGCAGGAACAACTTCGGAGTTCGGAGGGCGATTGAATGTGGTTCTGTAATACCATTGGTTCAATGAGCCTCATTTAATGAGGTTTGGAATTGATGTGAACGCGTGCGCGCGTGAAACGCACAGATTCAAATCTTCATGAGAAAAAGCTTCTGAATGATGAACCCACAAGGAAAACTTTAATTTATTTCGGCTTTCATTACGGGAGTATGCCTGCGGCCAGTCTCTAGAACAGTTATAAGGCTGATAGATTGTACCCTTCCGTTAATTAATTACACTCGCGCAGTCTCTCCCTGGTGGTTAAGGTAAACGACATGAGTGTAATTATTAATTTAAGACGTATTTTTTCTGTATCTTTCAAAAAGCATTTGTTAGTAGCTGACAAAGGTGGTCGGCGTGTTATATAGCGTTATTAGTATTCATGAGCGCGCGCCTTCACTAATCGCAACATCTTCCTGCAGCTATCGGCCCTCTGATTCATCGACGGTGATCTAAGCCGAAATACGCTTTTGAAAATAGTGAAAAAAGTACGCATGCACATGGAGGCTCTTTTTGCGGCATTGCACTCCTAGAAGCCAAATAAATGCTTTCGTTGACCCTGTCAACTAGTATTACCGTAGTAGCCGATATATATCCCCAAAGCCAGTGGAATGCGATATGCTATGCCAGCATTCCACGCGTAGTGCAATAGTCTTTGCTTGTAGCTTTAAGGACGCATAGTGGTTACTTCGCTGATTCGCAAAAGGAATAATTATGGCGTAGTGGGCACTTCGCAACTGTAAGAAGCGAGGCTGTCGATTGTGGAGTAGCCAAGCGAGGCTATCTATTGACAAGGCGATGCGAACGGCGCCCGATTACGCTATTCTACCATTGAGGCGAAGCTCAAGCATACTCAAACTTTTTAATCAAATCAAACGCGCCGTTTTTCAGCAATGCCGCTTTTTTTTAAATATTAAAATTTGAATATGTGCAGATTGCTTGGAATTTCTGTACGGAAGTTGTAAAGCAAAGCATGCATACTTTGACTGTATTACTCGGACTTGACTAAAATATATATCACTCGAGTCCAAAAATGTATGTGTCTCGGCCGAGTAACAGTTTAAAAAAACCTGAAATAAGTAATTTAACCGAAGAAAAGGAAGGTAATAATAGTAATTTTTGGGGTTTGAGGTCCCTAGAACAGCGATAGAATTATGAGAGACGCCGTAGTGGAGGGATCCGAAAATTTCCGACCCCCTTGCGTTCTTTAACGGGCACCTAAATCTAAGTACACGGGTCTCTACCCTTTTGCCTCCATCGAAAATACGACCACCGCAACCGGGATTCGATCCCGCTACCTTCGGACCAGCCAGCATTCAAACAGCGTAACCATTAGACCACCGCGCCAGGAGAAGGAGAGGAAAGTTTTCACTTCAAGCAGCGCGATTTCTTTACCGCTTCACTATCTTCGTCGCAGGTGGTGCGTGCGGACTGGTGCTTTTACAAGTGGGACCGTGCAGCGAATTCTGCAGACATTACACATGAAATTAGCGTACTTCATGTGTAATGGCCGTGATGCCAGATGAGTCGAGGTTAATTATCTACAGCTTTCATCTACGCGATTGGAAAACTTACTCTTCCGAAGCGTCTTCTGCATTGGCGATTGTAGAGATGCAAAGTGGTCTCATCGTTTTCGCCGTATGGACCGGTTGCAGACAAGCGTCAGCTTCAGACCACCGCAAGTTTGTGTTACTTGTGGTTAACTCGGTAATCTCAATTGACATGCGACATGAGTGAAAGGTGCGCGTTGTTGTTGGGCAACTTGTATATACTAAGCAGTGTTGCAAAATGATGCAAGGTTCATAGTTTAAAGCAGCGCAAAAGACGGGAACATAAGACGGAAAAGACCGCAGGACAAGGCGCTGAACTAACAACTGAAAGGTTTTATTGCAAAATGGAAGACATATATAGACAAAAACAAACTCCTGCGTGCGCATCCAACGCCACCATTATGTGCAAACTTGTTGAGGAAGAGTGATTTCACAATATATTAGGCTGATGGATAGAACTGAGACGCAAAATTCAGGATTATTGTTACTGTAGAGTGCCTCGAGTATTTCAACGCACGGAAAATAATCGAGGCATTCTTAATTAAAAAGAATCGCGTTTCTTGCATCCCGGTTTCATCCATTTCAATGAAGCGCGTAAAACCCTGAAGCTCTTTTCAAACTTCGATGACATAGCTGCTTAGTTATGTAATAAATTGCACAAAATAATACTCCATCGCTTTTTGCAGAGCGCGTTAGACGACTTCTCACCTATTTCTATGTGCTTGCGGAATCGACCAGTACTCGCTTAAAACTGCGTGAGGCAAAGAACGCACTGTAATCGCCTACTATAATACCCTTGCATACCCTTGCGGCGCCTCTTTTATCTTGAGCAGCTGGTGTCACAATGAACACATAATCTGAGATATCCACAAATATTCGACCTCATGCGTATATTAGACTTCTCTTACCCTTCATGACAGACTAGGCGTATCCGTGGACACCCATCTTCTTCCGATGTGCCCTCATTTCTCCACAGGTTCCGCGTAATTTTTCTCATTTGCATATGACTTAATGTCACATTAAGAAAACTGTG
This sequence comes from Rhipicephalus sanguineus, assembly GCF_013339695.2. Classification (NCBI taxonomy): domain Eukaryota; kingdom Metazoa; phylum Arthropoda; class Arachnida; order Ixodida; family Ixodidae; genus Rhipicephalus; species Rhipicephalus sanguineus. Next base: position 121,881,792 of record NC_051185.1, read on the forward strand.
AAGGCTGCTGCTGTCTGAATCCCTGCCCAATAATTGCTTCGCGTGGTTGTTTCAAAGACGGCTAGTTTGTACATAATCAGTGACGTCTTGCGCTAGTAGTGACTAGTGGCGGATTCGCTCAAGCACCCACAGAATAAACCTATGTCAAGAATTTCGAGGACTAAAGGTTTTACACTGTTTGTACAAACCGTACTGTTTGTACAAACATGTAAAGTACACTGTTTGTACAAACCGTTGTATAAACAGTGTACTGCTGTTTTTCATGACGCGGATCAGCGCACGCGAGCGATTGTGGAGGCAGCCAAAATGCAAAGGGAGGGCAGCAACTGCGTGAGCATGACGTCAGTGTCATTGACACAGAAGGAAATGGCTTTCTTAGAAGGGTCACTACATTTTGGGGGAGTGAGTAGCTAATGCGCGCTGACACACTGCACACCTGTGGCATTGGCGTTTTTTGTTTCGTTTTGTCATAGTCATACTTGTATATATTTAGGGCACATGTTAATAATAAATTCAGTTGGAAGTTTGCGCCCGTCCGTGTCTGTTTCGTCCGTCGTCTTAGAAAAAATTTTGCGCAAGAAGTAGTGATCCTAGAATCACCCAGCATCCTAGAATCACCAGCGATCCTAGAAGGACCACCAAGAAGAAAGCAACAAAAGTAGGTCACAAATCAAGAAATATCGAGAAATTAATAACTCCCTCTTTCAGAACTTGGTTCATGAAGATATGCAGGAGGTTTTCAAAAAGACGAATTACACTGCGCGTATACAAACTAGTAAATATGGTTCCCTGTGCAATGGACAACCGCCAGTAGTTTACTGGTTAATGGCATTTCTTTAAGAATATTTCGTTATTGAACTCGATAAGTACATTGGCTATTATCAATGGGTTAATGGAACTTTTTGAGGAATCCTGACGAAGCTTCTACGTGAGATATCTGCGCCAGTTATATGTCTAAAAATAACGATATGTTCATTAGAAACTGAACGTCCTTCTTTGCATGCAATTAGGTATGCTGGCCCAACAATTTCGTTCTTGCATGCGTGTTAGAAAGATGAGACGTAAAAAGGCAAACAGGTTAACTTACCACACAGTTATGTCACCGCTTGGTAACAACTGCTTCAGCCATGCATGCAAACGCAATTTCTCTAAGGTGCAAAACTATTGACTCTTCACGCGAGTATTCAGTAGGTTAACTGAAACGCAACAGCTGGGGCCTGTTTTCTGCATGACTTACGAAAAAACCGCGTAAAAAAAGCAGTTGGCAAGTCCGTAAGCACTATGCTTCTCGTTCAACTTTAGACGTTATGCCCACCGTCTGGTCCGAAAAAAAATGGAATCAATGGCGCAAAATTGAAAACAATCAATCAAGAAAGCCCCCATGATGCCTACTTTGTGCACCATGTGCTGCGACACTTCGGTCGGCTGCATTCGTGCCCCTGTAGGGGCTATGTGTGCCTAAGCTCGCAAAATGCTAATTTCGTTCTTAGGATCGACAGCTGGGCTCTGCCATCATTTTTCCCATTGGATAGAATTCCCTTTCTTGAATTAAAATGTGTTCGTTTTATAACCTGCTGCGATTGATGATTTGTTTGACATTGTTCGACGCCGTATTACAATTTTTATCCTAATGGCAACTGAAAAACTGATCCCCTCTAGTCGCTTGCGCGGTCATCAAAAACAAAGATTTAGACCTCCGTGCTAGATTGATCGACATTTTTTTTCTGCTATAGGTGCTTCATGTCAACGGTGCAACTCTGTACCTAGAAATATTTCTAAAACTGCAGAGTGCAAGTTTGTATTGTATTTTATTTTGTGGCATTGAACTGTTCTACATTGTACTTGTTTAAGTATCGCATAGTCAGCTGTAAAATAACCATTGAATACAAATTACCTCTGGGAATTCATTATAGCGCTAACACCTAGCGACATTGTCTTTCTGAAGGAGCCGAGCGCAGTTCTCCGCGTGGGCAACTGAAAGTTCAGCGTGGCTCGAATGATATGAAGCACCAATACAAAATAAAAACTCGTATGAAAAGGTAATGGTCCATGTTAAGTGTGGTACAGGACATGCATGATGTCGGAACATACCTTTAGTAAAGATAAGGGCCAGTTATCTGTGAGGATAATTAATGAAAGAATTGGAATGAGTTCATTGATAGTTTCACTAAGTTTCCTTGTAGAGCACGTAAAAGACAGGACAAAATTATATAGGCACACATAGACACACAGTGCGCTAAAGCGCTAACTACAGAGGCTACAAGGAAACTTACTGAAGATGTACTAACAAGCGCGCATCGCATCCCTCGTCAACTTGCTTGTTTGCTTGTGGGTATGTGCCACCATATGGCACATACCGACAAGAATTTTCCCAGAAGACTATTCTGGAAAGGATATATGCCACCATGATGGCCACTACAGGACAGTCTATTTTCACTTTAATGTCAACCCAAGTTAGATAAAATTTGACCAAGCCCTAGGGGCTAGTGCCATTAAATACACTGAAATGGACCGTTAAGGTCGTCTATATGAAACGCCGTTACACACGAAAAGGTAGGATGTCGCAGAGGTACCCTAGAGTTTTCCAAACGGTTCATTCATAGCGAGGGCCTCGTTCTGGCAGACTGGATGCATTCAGGTAGTATGCCAGGGAGTATCGGTCAGCTGCCAGCTCGTAAAAAGATCACGTGCTACCTGACGCCAGCAGGCAGAAAAAGAGTGTTCCACACTCGCCGTCATGGCTACTAGCGGCGCTGACTTTCTTTATTGTGAGGTATGAAAAAAAAAAGAATAAAACCTCGGCCCGCACCATAATTAATACTCCTAGGTTTAAATGCACATATATAACCCTTAAAGTGGACGGGTGGATGACCGCCGCCGAAGCTCAGTGGTAGAGCATTGGCCGCGTTATTGAAAGGTCGCAGGTTCGGTCCCTGCCGGCAGCAAGTGATCTTTTCGTCCACTTTAATTTCTTCACATTTACATCGTAATTACTGCAAATAACATTTTCTATACTTTCCTTGGCTTCCTTGTTTGTTAGTTCTAAATATTGTTGTGTCAAGAAAGAAAAAGGTGTCCTTAAAATTCCCCTTTTTTCGTTCATTCGTAGCAATGTACTTATTCGTACGGGGACCCATTTTGATAGAAAACGCGAATCGGTAATATAAAAAAGCACATTTACCAGTGCGGACCTTACAGGTGTGTAAGAGTAAGCGCAGTGGTTAAGTGGTTATGATAGTTTGCTTCCCAGCGCGAGGTCACTCGTTCTATTCCAGACAGCGCTGACCGCGCGTCTGGGATAGCTGAGCTGCGGGACTCATAGAAGTAGCAGCTGGTTCTGTTACCGGAGCATCGCTCAATAGCTGCGTTGTCGTGTGGCTTCATGGGCACCAGAGGAGCATTCACCCTAGTGTGTTGACGCCGGAAGGCTTGTTTGAATAGGCGACATCAGTATCAAGATCTTGAAATTGTAGGCAACATTCTGTACGTTCAAGAAAAGGGCAAATCTTAACCTGACAATGACACGACTGTTTTGACATGTAATAGATTTTACACGACATCGTGGAAAAAATTTGTGACGCTATACCAAAGGAACGCAGCCCTATATAGTCTTACGAATAAAGGATAGAGCAATGTGCCTAACGAAAGGGTAAACATCCCAACCCACAAAACAGAGATCCACATGAGGAAAGAAATGCAGAAGTCACCCGCCAAGTAAGTCTGCACGCCTAACAGTGTTTTCTTGCGTCCACACCTTCCTTCCACCAATTGCAAAAAAAAAAGGTTGATGAATCGTCTTCACCCATAGAAAGGACGTTTTGATGAAATTGAATCGAAAAAATTGCCTTCGTTTGCTTTTCCTTTCAAGCGATGGAGCTTTGCTCTTTCGGCAGTGCGTATCGACATCTTCCTGTGTTTTGATATCGATTGGTGCAATCCTCAGATTTTTAAGGCGGAAGGCTGAGATGCGTCACCAAACGAAAAAATGACCGCCATCCCGCGTCGGCGTCCCCCGTCGCCAGTGTCAACAAAGAGATGAAAAAAAGTAACTCCAAATGAAGTTCGCATCATCATCATCACGTGATGACGTCACCACATGACGTCATGACGTCATAGATTGTCGGAACTTGTCACGTCATCATGACGTCACATAATGAGACGTGAAGCTGTGACGTCATCACATAATAATATCTGGGGTTTAAGGTCCCAAAACCACGATATGATTATGAGTGACCATAAGGCGAGGCGAAGCCGGAGCACTTGCACGATCGCGTTCCGTTGGCGTTCGTTGGGCATGCTACTGACCTCGCGTCGTGGAACGCGAAGAGGGACGCTACGCGCGTCGTATCTTCCATCTAGCCTGGCCGTTAATTCTCACAGGGCGAGCGGGGAACGCGGTGGACAGGCGGGCGAGAGGGGGGCAGCGTGGGAGAGGAGAGAGAAGGGGAGGCGACACGCATGCCCTCGAGCCATCGCGGCGTTGCGCAGGAGAGAATTTCGGCATGTCTAGCCCGCGTTTCAGAGGAAGAGTGGAAAGGGGGATGGGAGAGGGGAAGGGGAGGGGAGAGGGGCATGGGAGAGGGGCAGAGGAGAGGGAAAGGGGAGAGGGGTAGAGGACATGGGGAATGGTGAGGGGGAGTGGAGAGGTGTGTGGAGAGGGTATGCGCATGCGCAGTAAGGGTGGTCACGCCGCACACCACCACCACCACCACCGTACAGATATTGCCGTTTACACTGGCTGCCGGGAGATACGCCGGACAACGGAGACGTGACAAGGTTAGACTAAGAGGGGCTACGCCCCTAATACGCCCCTAAAACATTATTAGCCGACTGATATGGGGCGATTGAAAGACTATGTCGCCTTCTAGTATCATAACCTGTGGAAAAATGCACATAATTGGATATACTGCCGTTAAGGTGTCCTTTAACTATTTTACAATTAAAGCGTAATCGTGCGATTTTATGGCTCTCCGAAGTGTGCTTCGCCGAGGTGCTCTCCGAGGTGGGCCTTCGCCACCAAACCCGAGACAGAGACCTTATCGTAGCGATTAAAAATAAATTTTACGGCTTTGTATTGTACCCTTTCTAACTTATTGATATCATTGCGAGGTAAAGGGGTCCCAAACAATGTTAGCGTACTCAAGAAGAAATAAGACGAGTGCTTTAAATGCTATAAGCTTTGCGTCATACGAAGAATGGCGAAGGGAGCGTTTTAAGTAATGCAGTTTAGACATTGCTTTGTTAGTGATCCCCGTTATGCGATCATTACAGCGTAGGTCGCTGCGAATGTGAAGACCAAGGTACTTATAGCGCTCGACGCAAGATAGGATGTTACCATCAATTGCATATTCAAATGAGCTGATATGTGTTGTATTTGTTACAGACATGACAACACTTTTTTTTAGATTTACTGACATTTGCCATATATTGCACCATTGAAAACGTTCATGAAGTTCCTTGTTCAGTTGCAGTTGATCATTAACAGAGTTAAACGCGCAGTATATTCCGCAATCGTCCGCGTACAATCTTATTTTTACATTACGTGCGTCAGCAATATCATTGATGTAGAGTAAAAATAATATTGGTCCTAATACCGATCCTTGGGGTTCTCCTGAAGAAACCGGAAGCATGCTTGAAGTGGCTTGATTAAACGTGACACACTGTTTTCTAGAAGTTAAATAAGACTCTAACCAGTTACAAATCGTACTATTCTTTAAGATGTGCGCGAGTTTAAGTAGTAGTTTAGGGTGCGACAGTTTATCGAACGCCTTGGTGAAATCTAGGAAAATAGCGTCGATTTGAGTACGATTGTTGATCGCCGAAGCAAAGTCATGAATTACCTCAACTAGCTGTGTGGCGGTGAAAACCCTATGCCTGAAACCATGTTGTGCCGGTCATAAAACTGAGTTGGCCTCCAAGAATATTGTAACATGCTTTTATATTACGTGTTCCAGTAGTTTGCAGCATGTGCTAGTCAGGGCTATCGGTCTGTAGTTGATTATCAGGTGTTTATCGCACTGCTTGTGTAGAGGTTTAATTACCGACGCCTTCCAGTCATCAGGCAAAGTACCACTAGACAGAGATGAGTTATAAATTAATGTAAAGTACTTGGCGCACCACAGCGCGTACTGCTCTAAAAACGCGTTGGTTATTTCATCTGGACCAGGAGTTTTTTTTTTTTTTTCACTCAGGTCTAATAGTAAATTAAATACCCCAGATTCCAATACATCTAAATCTTCTATAGGAGCCAAATCACAAATTTTTTTATAAGAAGAGCTCCCATTATTCGTAACAAATACAGATTTGAAATAATCATTAAATTCATTGGCAATTACAGTAGCGTCAAAGGTAGAAGCAGTTTTTACAATGAAGGTGTCGCTATTAAAGGTCACCGGTTTTATGAATCTCCAGAAAGAGGCCAGGGTCTCTTTTGTCATTTTACTAAGCCTAACATTATAAAAAATCGTATTTCTTTTCTCGCATATTAATTTTAAGTTCTTTAGATACACTTGAGCTTTGGTTATGAATGTTTGTGCTATGGTGGCGCTTTTTCTTAGCTTTTTTCATACGCTTAACCTTTCTTTTTTAGATTAATTATCTCCCGTGTAATCCAAGGATTGTAGACGTTAGTTCTTTTAGTTCTAAGTGGTATAAAGAGTTGTATACAGGCCTGGACTGCGATTCTGAAATTTACCCACAAAGCGTCAACATCACATGTACCAACACTGCGAAAGAAATCTTCGTAAGATGTATCCAACCTGTCCCAAATAGAGATATCAGCTCTTGTAAAGTCATGAATACACGTAACCTTAGTATGTTTTGTCGCCTTTAAAGAAGGAAACTGTACAAGCACAGTACAATGATCGGAGATGCCATCAACTACATCACACTCAATAGTTCCCGGAATGTTACGTCGAACAAAAAATAAAAAACGCCTGGCCTGCGCGGAAAGCGCAGCACAGTCGCAGAAAAAGCTCGAAGAGCGGCATTTCTAGAGCCCGTTATAAACTCTCCTGTGGCTACTAATACACCTACACAAGCAACGTACCCACTACGCCACAGATCATAATTTTTGTGAAGATGGGAAGCACCCACCACGACATTACTAGTCATTCTGCGGAGAAGCGAGGTACCATCTGTAAGGCATTATGTGCAGTTTCTTGATGCGACGGCTGATGACGATGAAGATTTATGACTGAGCTTATTGTAATGGGTTGGAAGCTTTAAAGGACCCACTAGTTACGTAATTCGCATTGTGTGACGCCCGGTGGTTATTTCACTCTCCCACCACGCTTTAGAACAGACGCTAACGTGAGAAGGAGATAGAGAGAGAGAGAATTAACTTTATTCAGACCCTGGGGAAATGTATCATGGGAGCCTTATGGGCTTTCTTGGCAACCAATAGAAGTGCACTTGCGAGGAACCCACTACGCTATAAATCATAATTTTTGTGAAGTAGGGAAGCAGCCACTATGCAATTTTTCGTCATTCTGTGCAGAACCGTGGTACCTGCTAAACACTTGTAATGCATTATGTGCACTTTATTGATGCTGTGGCTAATGACGATGAAGAATTATGGCAGAGCCATTTGTAAGAGGTTGAAGCATTCAACAACGTACTCGTTGCGCAATTCGTATTGTGTGATGCCTCGTTACAGAATTCGCGTTGTGGGACACTTGGTTGTTATTTTACTCTTCTACCACGCTACATTACATATGATCATGTGGTTCCTTCCCGACATGAAGCCTGTATAGGGTCTTTTTGCAAAGCAATTTCAAGCACCGGGATGGCTCTGAGGTTCGAACCTGGGCAGAGGGCCCAGGTTCGAACCTTGTTTCATCCTGAAAATTTTTTCTTATTTCGTTTTTTTTTTCTTATTTCGAGCGATAGTGGTTACTGACACCGGCGGAGGCAGCGCCGGACAACTACGGCGCCAAAAACGGCCCTTGTTGTGATCTCAAAACACCTTTCGCTGTAAAACAAGGTCCAGAATTGATTTGGAGTCACCGTGAACACATGTACAATCCTCAACTATCTGTCTTAGATATAGCGAAACGCAATGTCGATAAGTTCCTCACCACTCACAATATCGTTATTGGTAGCTGAAAAGATATTCCTATCAATTCCCGGCAAATTAAAATCACCGCAAAGAACGAGCTTTGTGTTCTGCGATATAATGGAGGCCATAAATGCCTTTAGCTTTTGCAGGACCTCTACATCTTCTCCGGGTGGTCTGTAAACTACTCTAATTACCAGACATTCGTTTTAAAAAATAAACTTGCATAACATGGCTTCAGCTCCAGGCGGCTCGGGCAAACGTACAACTTTCAAGCCCTTCGAAACAGCAGAGCCACACCCCCGCCCCTATGATTCCCATCTCTTCTGTGAGCGCTGAACTGGGGGGGCGTGAATTCGCTATCGAAGACACCATTATGAAGCCACGTTTCGGTCAAGGCGATTACGTCGGCATCGTGAATTGAAGCTAAGGGCTCTAAATCGAGGCCTTTGCGCACAACGCTTCTACGCTTTACGTTCAGCAGGTTCAACGAAGAGGGAGGAGGCTGGGGTTGCGTTTCTAGAAACTGCAACCTTGTCATCAGCTGCATCATCCCCGATATACAGGATTCCGTTGACATATACCTTGTCATAGGAAAGTTTAACCCACTCCTTGCGTTTTCTGTTTTCACTGGTGCAATCCCACAAACTTTTTCTTATGTTCCACAATTTTTCTGAGTAATCTTCGGCCACGTACATACCAGGATTTTTTAGTTTACCACAATTCTTTAGAATTGATTGTTCTTCTCTATAATCGAGCAATTTAATGACGATTGGTCTCGTTCTATGTGGGCGTTTTGATCCGATCCTACGAGATCTTTCAATATCATTTATAGAAAGCTGAAGTTTTTTTGAAAAAATCCTTGGAAACACACTCGTACAGAGATGCCAATGTTCCATCAGCGGGTTCGCGAAAACCTGAATAACGATGTTACTTCGCCTGCTACGATTTTCGAGGTCGTCAACTTTATCAGCAATGAAGGCAATTCTTTTATCTACGTTCTGCATATAGGATTTCACAGAAGCAAATTGCTCCTGAGCGTTGGCCCTCGGTGTGACTGATGCCTCCAAGGAATCTAGTCTGTCCTTGAGCTGAACTAAGGTTTCCTGTAAAGAAGTCTGTGTCGCACTATAGTCGCTCATACAGCGAATTATTTCCTTTTGGTCTTCGAGAATGTGAAGTAGTAATTCATGATCACTTTGAGAGTCTACTTTTGCACTGGGTAGTTGGCGGGCTGGCTTATCATCTTTAGGCCCTGTGTTTTGCTCGACGTCACTGCACAGTAACAGCGCATCAAAAAAAGAACATAACGAACAGAGTAAACTACAAGGTACAGATTTGTGCTTCTGTGGACAAGGCAGCAGGACAAGAAATGGATCCTTGCTTCGAAAAGCATCATTACGGCTTTTCCCTCCGCCTCCTGTTACACTGTACTGTGACGAAATCAATCAATCAATCAATCAATCAATCAATCAATCAATCAATCAATCAATCAATCAATCAATCAATCAATCAATCAATCAATCAATCAATCAATCAATCAATCAAAAGCTTTAGCACCGCTAAGGTAACTAACCTGTACAAGGAAAAAGACGTGCTTGTTCTGCATAGTTGCTGGCAGGCTGCCGCCTCGCCCCCTCTGTGCACCTTTTTATGCGCATGAATGCGTATATAAGTGCATGTTGGTGCTAAATAAACAGTTTTAAGGATGAACCATGGTTTTCATATCACGTCTAAGAACTAGGACATTATTCTCTTCTCTTTTGGAGAGGGCACGAAGCATATACACACGATAGCTAAGGAAATCAGTTCCAGCCTTGAAGAAGACAAGTCCACTTGTCGAAACGTTGGCTCGAGCATCCACCCCCTGTTTTACGGATTTTTTCATTACTGTGAGTATGATAAAGCAGTGCAGGAGACAATTCACATCTGACATTACGCGTATATGAACCAATCGAAAGTATGTACTATAAGACGTCACGGGAGTCACTGTTCTGCGCCACGAAGTGCGCCAGAAAGACGAGAAACGCCAGGAGAGAACATCGCGCTCTTTTTATATATTTACAGAGGCTGGTGAATGGCCCTTTAACTAAGATAATATGGACATCATCGTACGCCACGTGAAACGACGATAAGCAAACAAGACAGATGGGCTTTCCCATTTTCATACCTATAAAGCCTTCTCTCCGCTCTTCAAAATGTGATTGAGAACAAATGATCGAAGCTTGAAAGAACAGGTTAATACAAGGTGCTGCCCAGGCCCGTAGCCAGGAATTTTTTTCGGGGGGAGAGGGGGGGCACTTGCCTAAAACCTTGACTATTTGAGAAAAACACCTATTTTTATTAGTTATTTTTGGTAAAAACACTTACTTCACCAAAATTTGGGCGGGGTGGGGCAGCTCCCCCCTTCTGGCTACGGGCGTGGTGCTGCCGTATCATTAATGAGTAAGGGAACCAGTGATCAGGGGTGCTATGCAGGATGGCCCGAGCTTGTCGGGCACACGAGTTTGCTCCGAGCTGGCGTTACGGCGGTTATGACAGGAAGACAGTGCCGAGCACGTGATAGCAGCGTTGATAAAAACGGCTACAAGAACGAGAATGGCGTCACATACGCATGTGCGGCGGTTGCCAAAGGAAAACCGCGTGCAACGCGTCAGCGCCGCCACTTATTCAAGATTTTGACAGTGCAGCGACGTCAGCGTGATTGTCGCGCTATCTTTTTGCCAACTGATCATCGCGCCTCCCACGGGCGTGTTCGTGGCGTTTGTTCTCTTTCGGAAAATTCTTTCATTCCACCTGCAGCATGGAAATTTCCACTCTCGAAGGCAACAAGGGCGCACACGCAGCACTATGGTGCAGCTCGTTTCGCTTCTCTGGAATATTACAGATAAATAAAATGGACAGGTTACCGCTATACTTACATTACACGTCTGAAGATTTTTCTGTAGTAACGAATCGGTAGAAACAATGTCTCCACAAACAAGTAAATAATAACATTTCTCGCCGCAAATCCCACCAGGGGTGCTTGCTTCGTGGCTGTGAGTGGTACATCGTGAGCGCGGTGAAGTTGAATGCGAGACATCGTAGCCACGTGATGATAGAACCTTTAGTTCTTCGTGCGTGTGTGCATAGTCTGTGCGATTAAGCTGATAGATTAATCGTACCGCTCGCTGGCCGTTGCGGCGGGAGCACTGCTCCTCCACAAGAGTAAACGTGGTGGGCGGACCCGATCTTCGTCGCGGGCGTCTGTAAATCAAATTGATTGACGTGCTAACTTGGGCACAAACTCGTTGATTCTGAAAATGCCCCAGTTCAACTCGGGACTGTCATAGTGCCGGTGTGCCTGTAAAGTGTCGCGTGCAGTGGACGCTACTCAGCAGCTTCTTTGCATATAAAACAATTTGGTCAGCTTGCACTACTTGTGCAAGGCTGGGGCCATCGGAGGAGCTTGTGGTCACCTAGCTTCTTCGAGCTTATTACGTGGCTCGTCTACTCAGTGTGCTTGGCCTGCTTCAGAGTAATGAGCGTGTCAGTGCGGTCTCAATATTGGTTCTATTGATTAGGAAGGTCCTAACTAACATGATATTGAATAGCCCTTTCTTAACAGTTAATGTTTTAATTACCACGGCAATAATTACCCTGGTTTAATTCGCAATGTCATAAATAGCACAGAGGTAATTACCATAATACTAATTAGCACGGTCCTAATTAACACGACCTCGGTGAGTAAGGTCTTGATTATCCTGGTTTTAATTACAGTCTCCTAGTTAGCGGCGTGTTAATAAGCATTAATAATAATGCTTTAATTACCGCGCCACTGAATAGCCAGGTTTAATTCGCAAGGTCCTGAATAGTACAGAGGTAATTCGCATAATCATAATTAGCACTATCGTAATTACCACGTTGCTAATTAGTGTTCATGTTAATTAACATTTATTGATAATTGCTTAATTGTAAATGCATTATTAATCAGGTTTAATTTTATTCGCAAGGTCCAGAAAAGCACTGAGGTAATTAATTAGCATAATCCCAATTAGCACGACCCTAATTAACACGATCCCGCTGAGTAAGTTCTTGATTCTTGGTTTTAATTAGGTGCTCCTAATTAGCGTCGCGTTTACTAGCATGATCTCAATTACCTTGTTCTTAGCTTTGCACGACTTTATTAGCGTGGTCTTAGTAAGAAGTGGCTTAGTTAGCTCGGCCTAAGCATGATTTGGCCTAATCAGCTTCGTCATAGCACGTCCTGACTTAGCTAGGTATACCGCCCAGCCAATTAGCTAATCAGCCGGGCGCGCGTGCTCTGGGAGCGAGCAGACGACGAAGAAGAGAACGTCGAGGGCGCGCACCGGCCAAGCAACGCGCTAAAATGTACTGTAGATTATACACGTGGCCTCGGCGATTAGCTCTAGCCGCGGTATTGTAAGGCGCTTGGTCGGAACTAATCTCAGAGGCAACGGTGCTGATTATTTTAAAGGGCCCCTCACCAGGTGACATAACGAATTTTAGTTAGGCATTGGAAGTTGTTTCGAGCCCAATAAGGAGCATTATGCCAAAAGAATTTTCTAATCGGTCCGATGGAAGCCGAGAAAAACAATAATTTGTAGCGGCGCGAAACCATGATGCGAGGAGGCGAGCTGCAAACCCTTTCCGCTCGCCCCGTGTAGCCTTCACAAGCCAAATCCCTTCCCTGCCCTCTTCGTCACGCGAGCAGGAGGATCACATAACGCATACGCATGAACACGTCATGCGCACACAATGTCACGAACGCATGACGTGCCCGAACCAGCCCGAGCCCCCGAGACGCGAGCGGTGTTGTGGCGGCGTTCTTTGCGCTTCGTCTCTGCAAGTTATGCCGAATGCGCCCTCGCCGATCACTTGGCTTTCAACCTAATACTGACACGAAAGCTGCGACATTTGTACGGACGCGAGACTAGCGGTGTGCCGCATGAACATCTAGTTAGACGCGGGGGGATAAATGAGCCTAATAAGCGCTGGAACGCGGTGGAAAATTAGTTTCTTTGTAAGGGGTGGCGTCTGCACGATGCGCAAAGCGCGAGAACACGAACGCGTGCAAAACGGAGGTAGATTAGTCTCGAATCTCGCTGCGATTCGCAGTAAAAATTAAAAAAGACACGCACACATTCCGTTTGTGTGTTTTATTATTATTCTCAAGTTTTATTCATCCATTCAAGCAACAAATTACACAAACTACACGTCGTGTCAAATATTTATCGCAGTGTCACGTGCTACTGTTGGCGACGTCAGAGCACAGTCGTCTACGTAGAGGACCGACGTCACAGCACTACCATCTACGCAGGGCCATTTTCTCATGTACGTCATCCCCTCATTCTCTGGGCGCGCGGCCGCGAGAAGAAGGGCAAGCAGCGTTCAGCTTGAAATTTGATCCATTTCTGCGGCGCGTAGCGTTGCAAGTTTTGGCAGACGTAATAGTGAACGCCCAGTGTATGCATTGCGCTAGTCAGCTCAAAATTGTCAAACCTGGTGAGGGGCCCTTTAAAGGATACTTAGTGCAGACATTAAACGCCTAAAAGTGAATTCAAACGGCCCGCGCACACATAAAAATATAGTTAGTAGAGCTTTCTGCCACTTTTCTTGCATGGATGCACTTCTGTACTCAGTGGAACGACAAACAAATGAAAGGAGGTGCCTCTAGTTTGACGACACCACCTAACCTTCTCGACCGCCCTTGACGTGACGCCGCGTTCCATCGTAACCAATGGAACGGAGCGCTCGCTGAGGGATGGATTTCACCTTATCGTACTATAAGCTTGTTCAAAAGGGGGTGTCGCCAGAGCTCGCAAAGGTCCCGAGTTTCGCCAAACACAGGCCATCCTGCATAGCACCCCAGGTAAACGTTTATGCTCGGGAACCAGATTGTTTGTATCGTTCGGGCATTCGGCTTTGTATTCCGTCAATTATCTATATATATATACTGGGATTACACGAAACTACTAATTCCGTTATTTTTATCGAGCTATGAGGAAAGACAGATTGCAGGTGTGCTACTGAGCAAGAAGAAGACGACCGTTAGGAGCACAAATGCAAACTGCGAAACTTTAGTTGATGGTGTTCTGGCTCAACATAGTATGTCGAGGGTGGAAACGATAAGCTAAAAAAGCTAACAAATCTAGAATGGTAATAGACGGCTCTACAATGTAATAATAATTTCAATGCTTGCGCGCTACGCGATGTTCGTCTCGACTTTGTTTTCCTTGGGTGATATAGCTTGTGAACCTTGTTCTTAACGTCGCGATATTGAAAATCGTGGGTTGGTGGATGCTGGAAATCTTGGTGGACTTGGTGGAAACAATAGTGGACAAGGTGGAAGGAATAGTGGATGTGGTGGAGGCTGTGGTGGTCATCACGGCTGATGATGGTGAGAGTGGAAAAAATGGTGGCAGATGGTGGTGGTGGTGGCGAGCTTCTTTTGGTGTTAAGTGGAAAATGCTGGCTGATGGTGGCGAGCAAAAGATGTTTTAGTGGTTGACTTGGTGAACAAGCTGGATGACGGTGGCAGGATGGAAGCATGGTGGATGTCGGTGGCATGATGGAAGTGAACGTGACATTATGTGAAGTCGCTGTCAGTTCTAATGCTTTCCTCTTGAATGTGCAGAAGTATATGCAGTTCAAAGAAGCCAACACAGATCATCATAAGCTTTCCAGCACTATTTTTTCATTCATGCGGCGCCAATAACCGCCACAATTTTTCTGGAGCACAGCAGCCGTGAATGTTTGCATTTTACGCACGTACTTATCAGGTTTACATCCGCGATGTGCTGCTGTATTTTGATGTTTACAAGTCTAGAAGTGTCGGTGTGAACAGCGACAGTAACTGTGTTACATCGCCGCGCATTTACCGAGAAGTAAATGAGTCCTTCCAGCGGGGACACCAGAAAACAGCCTCCGCTTGATACCGCCACGCTTGAAACGCAACTCTGGCAATTCTTGCACACTCACTTACCTCAGCGGCACTTCAAGGTAATAGTGAAAATGCATGCAAAGCTAAAATGCACAAACGTTTACCTTCGGCCTGCGTCGAGATAAACCCCACCAAGTATGACTACCACCATCATATTCTACCACCATGATTGCCACCAAAGGTTAGGCATAGCGTAGCGAGCGAGTCCATTTACGTGTTATCGGCGCTTCTGGTTTCAGTATACACGATTCCGGTGAGTACGAATGACTTTACAGCACACCTGTGGCATCGGCTAACCTAAATGAAGCATTTTTTTCTTGTGTACGGCGTCCGCTCAAGAAGCGATGAGCATAGATTAAGATAGATGCGACGCGCTTCCAGCAAACGCCTCCGGTCACCAAACGCCGCCGGTCGCACTCGCCGGCGTTTCTCTGACACGTATGCGAGAACATAGACTTGTCAATTCGTACGCCTTACTGAACCAATATGATAGCATATTTTTCCCCGCGCACTGCACTTGTTTGGCCCAGCTGTTATGCAGTTGTAACTAATGATACAGCGTCAGATCAGTGCGCTGGCACGGCTGCGCTGTACGTTGCGCGAAAAAAAAAAAAAACATCACACTACGCAATCAATGTACGCGCGTATTATCGAAGAGATTACAGTCGACAGAAAGCTCCGCACGTGTTAGCACGTTGGAAAAGGGGAGAAACGGCTATTGAAACTTGCAGTAACACCCGGTTTGACTATACTCGCGCTCCTCCCCTCCACTGACATATTTCTTGGAGTTACGTTGTGAATTCGAAAAGAAAGTTAGCGCTGTTGCCATTATCGACGGGCCCATTCGTTACCGGCAGCAGTTTGTTTGCGTTTATTAACTACGCAAATTTTAGCAGGATGTGAGGATCGATGTCTGTATCCAGTATGAGGACATACAAGCTGAAGCCAAACGGTGTATCGTATGGTTGATAGTCATTTTTGCAAGTCGCTAAGCAAGTGTCAGCGTGGGCGTAGGTGGTAGAGTACTCGACTAGGGATCCGCATGGTCGGACGTTCGACTCCGGTGGCGGAAGTTTTTTTTTTTTTCGTATGTGCATTCTACATCTTCTATACAATTATTTAGTGTGACGGCTAGGCACGATGATGCCGACGCTGTAGAGCCGTTTTCGCTCCGTCATTCTCAGCATCCATATACGCCAGCATACCCACGTGCCACATCTTCCAGCACCATGATCCACCATAATGGTGGATGGTGGAATCCACCAGTTCCTCATGGTGGCATGAATTTTCAATAGGGATGTCATTAAGATCACCAGTCT
>NC_051185.1:121898209-121938209 GCF_013339695.2 Rhipicephalus sanguineus
TTACTTTTTTGAGCGGCAACGTTCACATTATGAAACAGCCGACCCGTTTTCAAGATGGGTGGGCGGTAAGCAAGTGGTTCAACCGTTGGCCGGGTGGCTGAATCGGGTGGACGTCCGACAAACAGAAAGACAGACAGAAAGACAGACCAAAATTTCTGCGGTTAAGTTCCCCAAGAAAGACTATCGTCTTTAAAAGTGGCAGTAAGAACGCTGGTGTTGAACTAAGTTGATTGCACAGAAGGCGGGTTTTTTGTACAGCCAACGTGTGCGACAGACGCAGAACAGGAAACTTAGTTGAATACCAGAGTTCCTAATGTCGCTTTCTCTTTACTTGTCTGCATGCTTTTTTAACACGATAGGTAAAAGAGCTCGTTTCGCAGAAATTCCGGCGTCGGCGTCCGCGTCGGTATCGGCGTCGTTGGTTGTGAGAGAAAAATTGAGAAAGTTGCAAATAAAATAAATAATAAGAAATATTCGTTTGAGTGAGAATGGAACCCAGGCCGTCTGCGTGGCAAGCAGCTGTTCTACCGCAGAGCGATGCTATTGCTTGAAACTGCTTGCGAAAAAAAAAAAAACCACTATATTATTTCATGCAGGAAGATGGAAGTAAAATATTTAATAACAATTCGGCAGATCCCACTCGTTGTGGGAATCGGTATCATGCGAAGCAATGAGCGAGTACTTCAATGCTGTATTTATGGCTATGAGTCAAGCGTACGAGGTGGATCGACGTGTTTTTTAGGCGTTGTAGTGTAGCTGTGTGCACATGGTGGCTTACCAGTAGTGATGCAGTAAACGATGTTGTTGCTGGATGTCCATATTGCCAAAATATTGCCATAGCGTATACTATCGGCTTCGCTTAATTTATGAGCAATTTATGGCAACAGAAAGAAATACTATCTGCAGTGAAGTAACAGGATATATCCATCAATATAATTCATATTCAAAGCAGCCAGTTACACCTTACAATTAACAAACTTAGTTCTGATATAATTTTTTATCTTTAAATGATAAAATCTAATATAATTACGAAGCCGCGCAGTTCCACCACATGTAACGGCTTCCTTTCCGCTACAGCTGAACAGTTTGGCTTAATGATCATGCGTCAGCGACGCACTCTGGGAAGACCACGAGCATGTCAACTTTTTTTGCCCTTCAGCCTGATAGTTCTGCGTCACAACTTACCAGGCTCGTCGACAACACTGGCGTTTAAAGGGTAACTTGTGTTATGGCGCTCGATTGCTGACCCGAAGGTCGCGGGATCGAATCCAGGCCGCGGCGGCTGCATTTTCGATGGAGGCGAAAATGTTTGAGGCCCGTGTACTTAGATTTAGGTGCACGTTAAAGAACCCCAGGTGGTCGAAATTTCCGGCCCTCCACTACGGCGTCTCTCATAATCATATCGTCGTTTTCGGACGTTAAACCGCATATATTATTATTATTATTATTATTATTTTATTATTATTATTATTATTATATTATTATATTATTATTATATTATTATTATTATTATATTATTATTATTATTATAGTACGTCAGTATTATCGAAACTATGTGCACTTTGTAGTGCATTCATGTGAATATCTTGCGTAACTTTCGTTAATGTAATGCTCCGGGGTCGAGCAATGCTTCAATATAGCTTGCTGAATCGTATGAATACAAATGTAATGTTTATTAGGCTGCTATAAAAGCGGAGCCAGGACTGGAACCACAGATGTTCTGATATGACGCCTGTATCGTAGGAGTGCATATGTAGTGTTTATTGCTTTCTTGTAAAATTAGATATCCAACACCACAACCACAACTGACGGTTGTACCGACACTACGCCTCCATAGGCTGTTTTTCCAAACTAGTTTATAGAACTGGCGTGGTTCTGTGGTAGCTAGAATTTCTTATTGCCACGCAGTATGCTTGGGCTCAATTCCTGCTGGGATCCTAATTTCCATTCTTTGCATTCGTCGGGTCAACGGTGCCGATGTCTGTTTTTTTAACGTTCTCGCATTTAAATTACCAATGTCTGTTCTCGCAGTTCCTGGTGGATATAAGCTGTCAATCACCTGTGCCGCATACCCGTACACCGCGGCCCGTGGTAAACGGGCATGTTCCACACGTGTCTGGCGGAAAAGGTTCGAAAACGCACGCGACAGGATTTTCACGTTATTCATGCCATGACCCGACAGTCCTATTCGTCAAATCCTCTTACCCTCCCATGCCAATCCAGGTCTATACCAATTAAGGAGGCGATCATGAGAGCACCCAGACGTTGGCGGCTAGATAGATAGGTACGTAGAGAGAAACGCTCAAAGTGTCAAAGCTTCGCTAAGAAATTCTTCACACTTAAAAATCTTTGATTGGAGTGAGAATCGAATCCAGGCCGTCGTGTAAAGCAGGTGTTCTACCACAGAGCTATGCTACTGCTTTTCTTTCTTTAATGCATGGCAATATTACCTGTAATTATTGTTAACCATGCCCTAGAATATTTATCACATTCAGATTACCTTAGCATGCACGACTATTGCTTGACAGTGCTCGGGGAAAACACGCTATATTACCGCAGGTGTCTATTTTTGATGATGTTTCAGCCGCATAGACGGTTAACAACGCTCGATGCAGACCACGCCGCAGTGTTTGAGAATCTTTGCGATTGTAGTAGATCATTTTGTTAAAATTGCGCGCAGGACACGAATAGTCAAGATTATTCCAGAGCTTGCACGAGAACCAGTGATAAGGCTGGAAAGTTCGATACGTGATGTATAATAGACGACCCGTCCTAGCGATGATCAATTTATCGACGGTCGACGCTCTGTGCGCCGCTATCAGCCTACAGCGTGTATTGCTTGTAGTCTGACTTTTCGTTTGCCGGGCACAGGTTCGCCCAAATGAAAAGTTTAGTCTAACACATCCACTGCTGCCATCGTCAACGTCACGACGACGCGACATCTGATGGAGGTGCTGCTCATTCACGTTCCGGACGCCCCGGTCAAGCCGTGAACCCAGCCCCATTCGTGAAGATGACACCGACACCATCAGGGACCAGCGGAGCAAGCCGCAGACTGAAAGGGCTACCCCATCAATTTGGACTCCTACCGGACAAGCCAAAAGCCACGGCGACGAAGACACGGGCACGATGGCAGCTGCAGTGTCCCCTGCAGATATGTGATGCAGCCACCCAGAGAGCAGCCGACCTTTATGGATCGGCGGGATCAAATCCCTGACCTGGCTGCATTTTCGATGGAAGCGAAAATGTTTGAGGCCCGTGTACTTAGATTTCATCATCAGCCTGTCTACGCCCACTGCAGGGCAAAGGCCTCTCCCGTGTTCCGCAATCAACCCGGTCCTGTGCTTTTCTGTTGCCACGTTATACCTACAAACTTCTTAATCTCCTCTACCCACCTAATTTCTGTTTCTTCCCCTCACGCGTTTGCCCTCTCTTGGATCCAGTCAGTTACCCTTACTGACCACCGGTTATCCTGCGACGTGCTACGTGGCCGGCCCACATCCATTTCTTCTTCTTAATTTCAACTATGATATCCTTAACTCCCGTTTGTTCCCTGACCCACTCTGCTCTCTTCCTGTCTCTTAAGGTTACACCTATCATTTTCCTTTCCATCGCTCGCTGCGTCGTCCTCAATTTAAGTTGAACCCTCTTTGTAAGTCTCCAGTTTCTGCTCCGTAGGTAAGTACCGGTAAGATGCAGCTGTTATATACCTTCCTCTTGAGAGATAGTGGTAGACAACCATTCATGATTTGATAATGCTTGCCAAATGAGCCCCATCCCATCCTTATTCTTCTAGTTATTTCACTCTCATGGTTCGGCTCCGCGGTTACTACCTGTCCTAAGTAGACGTACTCCTTTACAACTTCCAGCGTCTCGCCACCTATCGCGAAGCGCTGTTCTCTGCCAAGATTGTTCCACATTACTTTAGTTTTATGCATATTAATTTTCAGACCTACTCTTCTACTTTCCGTATCCAGTTCAGTAATCATGAGCTGTAATTCGTCTCCCGCGTTACTCATCAATGCAATGTCATCAGCGAATCGCAGGTTACTGAGATACTCTCCATTAACTCTTATCCCTAATTCTTCCCAATCTAGGGCCCTGAAAACCTCCTGTAAACACGCGGTGAATAGCATTGGAGAGATCGTGTCTCCCTGTCGTACGCCCTTCTTTATTGGGATTTCTGTCGCTTTCTTTATGAAGGACTATAGTGGCTGTGGATGCGCTGTAGATTTCTTCCATTATGTTTATATAGGCTTCGTCGATGCCCTGATTCCGCAGTGCTTGCATGACTGCTGATGTCTCCACCGAATCAAATGCCTTCTCGTAATCTATGAAGGCTATGTATAGGGGTTGGTTGTATTCCGCGCATTTCTCTATCACCTGATTGATAGTATGAATATGGTCTATTGTTGAGAAGCCTGTACGAAATCCTGCCTGGTCCCTTGGTTGATTAAACTCTAATGTCGTATTAATTCTGTTAGCAATTACTTTTGTGAATAGCTTGTAGACAACGGACAGTAAGCTGATGGGCCTGTAATTTTTCAGGTCCTTGACGTCCCCTTTCTTATGGATCAAGATGATGTTGGCATTCTTCCAAGATTCTGGTATCCTCCCTGTCGAGAGACACTTCGTATACAGGGTGGCCAGTTTCTCTAACATAATCTCTCCACCGTCTTTCAACAGGTCTGATGTTACCTGATCCTCACCAGCGGCTTTGCCTCTTTGCATTCCCTTTAGGGCTTTCTTTACTCTCCTGTTAATACTGGTGGGATGTCAGATTGCTCTGGGATATTACTGCTTCTTACGTTATCATCCTGACTGTCTCGGCTGCTGTACTTAGATTTAGGTGCACGTTAAGGAACCCCAGGTGGTCAAAATTTCCGGAGCCCTACACTATGGCGTTTCTCATAATCATATCGTGGTTTTGGGACGTTAAACCCGAGCTATTAATAATATTACTATTGGTATACCTTCCATGGATATCCAAGTGAAGACCACGAGACCTGTCTGGAGACGTTCGAAATGGATGCTCATTAAAACTTGTAAAACGTAAAACTTGTAAAGCGTTGCTCACTGAAACTTGTAAGAGGTGGCAAGCTCCCGCAGACTCGATAAATGTTTCGCTGCATAGGCAAACACCTAATTAATTACGTGCCAACAAGGAGATTTCAGCACTCCCACGTTTCCATGCTTCCGTGCTGTCTCTGTTTCTCCCAAGTATTGGCCGATCACAACAATGCTCAGCTGTTGTGACCTCAAGTGAATTGTCGTATATCCACTATAACAAAGGCAATGACACGCAGCCACTTCGAGCGCCAGAGTAGATGGCTCCGTGCTTGAAAGCCCCTCACCGCATCGCGCAAAGGACAAATATCAACGTAGCACACCTCCTTCGTTCACTCTTTCTCGTTTGGGAGTGGAGCAACAGGCGAGCTGATCTAACCATGGGCATGTCGAACGTATATATGACGGCAAGCAACGTATAAGTAGTAATGCCTGCAAGAGAAGTACACGCACAAGCCGTCGTTTGCGTTCTATGTTTCTCCTTTCCTGCGCGCGTGTCCGCACCTCTGACTTTCTTGTACGACGAATCCCCACCAAACAGCTGAATTTTCTGTCATGTTTCGGAGGGTGCAAGCTCCTTGGGGCTGTAAGTGACAAGAACCCATGAGGGAAGCTTCCCGGCGTCGAAGACCACTCTGTCGATACGGACTGGCTTGCGCCATCCGCTATTTGCCCAAGCACACGTTGACTTGGCGCAACCAATTTGCAGACCTGCATCCTGTGCTGTACCTGCTATCGCACTGGAGATGCGGGAGAGTCTTTATACCCCTTGCGGGGCAAAGGTCCTTCCCGAAGGCGTTTTGTTTGTTTTTGCTTTGCCGCGTCGTTTGTTTGCTAGCCAGGCTAACGCGACGCGCGAGCGTGCTGCTGACGTTTCTGGTCATTGGCCGTAGTGTTTTACGCTTCTACTCTTCCTTCCAGCATTCTGCACTCGTAATATTGCCTGCTCACAGCAAAGTGCCGTGGTAAGCAGCGGGCCGTTAATTTGTTTGTACCAACCAACTCATCGACACCTTGCTAAAATACGAAGCAGAGTAAATAGCGTTAGTGTCATGAGTATTCATAGAGAGGGTGCTTACTTCTAGAAAGCTGACGTATTGTTTGGGGCAAATGCTTCGGCAGTGCTTACAGGTCTCCTTAGCTGAAGATACGAGCTCATATTGGAAGAGAATGACAATTGGGTGTGTCTTTTGAAATTGGGCACCTACTGGTCTATTTGCACTCGAGTGAATACTTTTTAGGAAATCTGTAAATTATAGCTACCCGTTTGTTTTTATTTCGTCCACATTACCGAAATTTGCTTAATAAAGATAAATATGGCTGGGTAGTTGACCAATTGAAGATGAGTTTACTCGCGCTTACCTAATTTAGATAAGTAACCTTCAAAATGAAAAAAAGAAGGAGTTAACCATATAGTGAAGTAAGAACCTGATAGAGCTCTACATAACTCACGCTGGACACGAACAAGTCTGCAAAATTTGATAGTACTCTTTATTGGCAGTGGTATTTATTCTTGCTTAATTCATTGGTTTAAAAAGAAGCTCCGTTTGGCGAAAAAACACTTAGCAGCATAGAAAAAAGAGCTACATCTGTGACTATGCTAAACTGACAATCTAGCTGCATAGTTACTGTGCTAGACCCGTCACACAAGCTTAGGAGGTAAGCAGTCACGCTGTTAAGCTCGAGGACGCGGGTTCGATTGCCGGCCACGGAGGCCACATTTCAAAGGGAGAGAAATGCAAGAAGACATGTGTACCTGAATTTAGGTGTACATAAGGAAGAACGCCAGGTGGTCAGAATTGATCTCGAGTCCCTTGGTATACGGCGTGTTTGAAGAGCACCTCGTGGTTTTGAAAAGTAAAACCACACAAATTAGGAAGTACGTATTGTACTGAAACAACAGCGGCAATACATTAGCGCGTAGTGCATTTGAGGGAAAGTGGGAAACAAAAGTACGACAAGTGTTTTATGTAGGGGTCCAACACGGCTCCAATGACGTATTTCCGTCGCGGATCTGATGTTGTAAAAAATAAAGACTAACACATGGCAAAGAAAAAACTTGAAGAAAAAGTTCCGTCACCGGAAGTCGAACTTACGACCCCTCGCTCCGCAGCGCGAAACGATTCGGCCACAGACGGCACGTTCTTCGCCATGCGAAGGGCGAGCTATTTATATACACCATTTGCCGGTGGCGGTACTCAGAGATCGGTGGTACATCAGCGTGTTTTCGTTATCACTAGCGAGATGGCGCGTAGGGCTCGAATAGCGCGCTTCAAAGATTGCCGCCCACGCGTCGCGATGAGTGCGCGCCTCTACAGGACGTGGTCGCTCGTGCGCGCGCTTATCTCGTCATGGCGGTGGTTTGTACGTCTTGTGCTCTCACCGCAAGTTTGAGATGAGAGCACGAAGGTCACTTCGCTCACTTCAGTGGCCGCTTTTGTGAAGGAGCGGCGTCGCTCACATAAAAATAGGTTACAACTGTGACTGTTAGTTCGCGGCTCATCCAGCATAAGTTCGTTTTGTGCGTCCTTTCTGCTTGAGCAGCACGTTACAAGAATGCCCAACAAAAGCTCAAGTACGTCTGTGAAGACACGTTTCACTTTCGTGTTATGCCGATTCCTATGACAGAGGGATCATCCATGTTTCTTTATGTTAATTCTTGTCATTTATGTCGTCAGACACTCAAGTCACACCATCCCAATTTTGGTATATCCAGTTAACGAAAGGGCGACGAGAGCACAATGTCGTGGGCGACGAGATGACAGACAGACAGACAGACAGACAGACAGACAGACAGACAGACAGACAGACAGACAGACAGACAGACAGACAGACAGACAGACAGACAGACAGACAGACAGATAGATAGATAGATAGATAGATAGATAGATAGATAGATAGATAGATAGATAGATAGATAGATAGATAGATAGATAGATAGATAGATAGATAGATAGATAGATAGATAGATAGATAGATAGATAGATAGATAGATAGATAGATAGATAGATAGATACGCTGAATGTGGCTGAAGTTCGCTAAGAAGTGCTTCGCATTCAACACAAAATCCCACAAGTGGTACGCCAGTTTGACTGGCTGAGATGGTGGAGCGTGTTAGCGACGTCCCAACGCCTATCCAGGTGGCATGTTGCAGCAAATGACTGCTGCGCGAATTGTGGGCCATGCGATACAACTAGGCATACTGTGTTTGAGTGTGTCGCTCCTAAGGGTGTATGGCACGTGGTTTGGCACAGCTTTGGAGTTAGGGCCACATCGATGTCGCAAAGTAACTACGTCATGTTTGCTTATTTGGCGCTAGTGGTGACATTGTGTGCTTTTTGGAGACGCGGGTTCCAGGCAGGAGCACGGTCGACAACCACAGCGTGCAGCGTTTGCCGTTTTTTACACAATTTACAAAAGCGACTTTAGATACTTTTCGCCCTAATGAACTCGCCACGCTGTACCCGCCTAAATACAGTTAGTTTGCTCAACATTCCTGTACTCGTTGCTCAATCTTAATCTTTTTCCACTTTCATCTAGAACTGATTTGTACAAATATAGCTATTCTCCCTCAACAATTGAACATTGGAATATATTGCCAGGAAACGTTCACTCTTTGCCAATATGCGATTTTCTGTCATATGATGTTGTCACCACTCCTTGCGTAGACCATGATGGGCTGCAGTACGTAGAAATAAATAAAAACTTGGAGGAAGCTTGAGCTTCGCCTTCAAGAATAGAACGCGATCGGGCCCCGTGCGCATCGCATTCTCAAAGCCTGACTTCGCTCTCGGTGCATGCCTCAACCGCGCCGTAAGGAAGCGAACGACTGTACGCGTAACATTGGCCGTTTCAAGCTATCGTAGAATGCCTACTGCTAGTACAGTTGTTAAGCGCCCACTACGCCATAGTTCTTCCCTTTGCGAATCAGCGAAGGGCCCACACGCGTCCGTAAAGCAACGCAGCTTTGTAATGGGCGGGCCTTTAAAACACTGTTAGGAATGGGGTTTGCGTGTCGTTGTGAGCCGGGAGGCTGGCGAGCCGATGTGGCCGAAGATCGGACTTTCACTTAGGAGCACAGCAAGGAGGCAAACGTCTTGAAAACAGTAACAACCTTTATCGCAGGTATAGCAGGTTACAGCAGTACAGAGCCTGCCAGCACGACAAAGTCGGCTGGGGCGACTAAGGGGCCGGCACGGACATAAAATACAGATCCGTCAAAGACGGGCCTGTTCTCCGGGACCGTAGCGAAATGGCGTTGGTGGGGCAGGTAAGAGTTCGTAGAAACTTTTGCAACTGGCAGGTCCACGCGTGGGAACAACGCTGCAAGAGGGGTAGGACCACTGGCACAACAACGCCCACTCGTTGTGAAATTCGCATGTTTTGAGGCCTGGCATGATTCTACGCTTTTGCCACACAATATTACATGCGTGCGCTCAGACTCCTTACACTGTATTACATTCATATAGTGTTTTCGTTTTTCTAAGCAGTCTCAAGCAATAGTATGGCTGTGTGGTAGAACGCCTGCTTGCCACGCACATGGCCTGGGTTCGATTCTCACTCGAACCGAAGTGTTTTATTATTGCGATAGCAATTATATGGACAGTCTCGGCTGGATTTTGCCGTCGCCGTCGCCGTCATGCACAGTATATGTATAAGTATGTATATATATAAAAGCCCCAAAGAAAAGTAATTCAGAAAAATGCTTCCGAAGCGCGGAATCGAACCAGGGACCTCTTGTTCCGCAGCGAGCGGCGCTATCCACTACGCCACGAAACGCAGATCCTCTACGTAGCTAACGGCGAGCGTTATATACACACCCTTTAGCGCTGAACGGACTCGGAGACAGCAGGCGATAATAAGCGTTTCTTCATTACCAGCGAGATGGCGCTAGGAGCCCGACATGCGCATTTAAAAGTCGTCGGCTCGCTCGCTCGCTTCTTCTTATATTTGCGCATGGGAGAAGCTTGCGCTTCCGCTGTCTGCTCGCGCGGTTTTCTCGTGGTGAGGGGAAGAGGGATGTTTCACGCTTTCACCGTGATGTCCGCGCTCATGTTACGGAGCGTACGAAAGTCACTCGATCTCAAGGGACGCCGCTAAACGAACAAACAGACGATGAGCGCGAACTATCAAGTGTCACAGCTCGACACTTGAAGCACGCTAGTTTCCTTCGCTGCTTCGGCCGCCTTTGCAACAGAAGCGATGTTCAAACTGAGAGTATCCATTGGCGAGCCTCACTTCGTATAGCATTAGTTCCTTGCTATCGCATTCATTGCTTCGCCCTTGCGGCGAAACTGTGACTTTTAATTATTTTCTTTTCATATTTCTCGAAGAAACTAAAGCCCAGTTTACGGATGCGTACACAAGAAGAGAAGACGACGGACACTCACTGGAACTAGCAAAATGTTTTTTTTTCGCAACAATTTTCGGTCACGGACTAGTTGATGATTTTTCGCTCACAACCGATGACGCTGACACCAATGCCGACACCGGAAGTTCTGCGAAACGAGCTTTTTAACGCTGTCGCGTTAATAAGCAATACACGTATTTTACGACCCTAAAGGTAACAATGTTGACGCCTTTGTGAGGCGCCGGTACACTCGGTTTCTCGTAGTGCGTGCGGAAAACTTGAATTTCTAGCAGTGCAATAGCAGTGATGCACAAAACAAGTTGTCCCCTCCCGCTTCTTCCACCTTCTTCAGGTACGATGGTTTAGCTGAGCCTGACATCATACCTGAAGCACCATAATGTCGGCAGTTGTCACGGCTCACAAAGGTTTGCTTATCGACTTAGGTTTAACTGTTTGCTCAAGCACGAAGGTTCTACTTCTGGCAAGGCAAAGCACTCAAGCCTTTTGTTGAATACAGCACTCGTCTTTGAAGCGGGCTGAGATGGAAAAGTAAGCGATCTCAAGAACGTTTCTTTGTATTTGTCTTTGTCTAAACTCTTTGTCCTATGAATTTCATAAGCCAGAGCTTGTTCGTAGTCGGATTTGTGAATTCTACCCCACGATCTGCGATAATGTATGCCCAAACAACACACGGCTCTGCATTCCCTTTGAAAACTATACCGGGAAGCTGCACAGAAATAGAACATTATCGTGAAACACCCCCGAAGTCTCTGCGATAACATTGTCAGCATCGCTTAGGTGACTGCGAGTTTGGAACGGAACCCAAGGCATTCTTTGCGTTAGCACTGACGCCGATCCAGATGCCGCATTATTAAGGCGAGAGCCTGAGATGCCTCATCAAACGCGCAAATCGACCATTGGCGTTCGGCGTCAACACAAGTGATGCAAAAAATCATGTTGTTATGACGTCTACATATGACGGCATGATGACGTGACAGTTCGCAAAAAGAAATGTGACGCCATCATGACGTCACATAAAGTGCCACCGCATCATAACGTCATCAAACGACATCGTCACTTGGTTGACAGTGGGCCGATCACGGAAGCAGTACAAAACCAGGTGACGTGCTGAAAGCTTGCAATGCCTCCGATCCTGAAGGCAGCGCAAAACCACGTTAGGTCAATACATCGACTGAGTAGAAAAAGAAGATGGCTTTTGCCATCGAGTCGTTTTAGGCGATTGCATAGGGCACCCTGCGAGTTTTACGAATGTGGTTGTTCCTTGAGTGTATAAGTAGTGGGTGTCGCAACAAACGCAGCAAAAGGTCGAGGTTTGGTCTTGTTTGTGCGACATATTCAAAGACATAGCGCAAGCAAAACGTGGACTGCCTGGTCTTCCCGTTGTCCGACGCCGTACTGATTTTGTATTATTTCACGCAATGTGCTGGTAATGGCAAGGTCATGCCTGCGTCAAAACCAATGACGAAACTGAGCGGAGAAAATTGATTATTACTTAAAATACAAATAATAAAGAAGTTTGTCGCAGACGAACCTTCGCATATGCTGTCGTCGGGTCTTCTTCCACTCATTACTCCAGTGTTTGGCAGAACAGCTTGACGTATCCAAATAGAGCACGCAGAACAATTTGACGACACTGTTGGTCAAAAGCACGCGTTTAAGATAGCACTGCTTTTCGAGTGAAATGCGTGAGTTAAGACGAGCGGAGCGTAAGCGGAATAAACCGCACGCACATTTGCACACTACGGGACTATGTGAGCTAGCCTTGCCCGCGGCTTGCACGGGAACGTGAACGACCACACAGCCGCGCGCGGTCGCGAATAGCTTATCTTATCATCGACCTCTTGTAGCGGAGCGAACCGAGCCGATAGAAAACCCGCAGAATCAAGAGCGCCGCCTGATTGCATGTCAAGGCGTGGTGCAACATCGTGCGCTGATTGATCAGAGGGTGAGCTTAGCGGGCGGTCACACTCACACGTCTTACTGGCTTGCAGTGTTATCCGCTATATTAGCCCGATTGGTAAATGCAGCGCAAGTCTGGAGGCCCAACGCTTTAGAAAGCTTTACGATACACGGGCTGTACTGCAAATAAGAATTGCTGCTTTGCAGTCGTCCGCTACGATGCATAACGGTGTAGGTCGCTCAAACGGCTACTGGATATACAGGGTGTTTCAGCTAACTTGCGCCAAGTATACTTTTTAATGTCGCGCCCTCTAAATAAAAAGTGGAAACAAACTATACGGCGCAGCTATCTCAGCGTAGATGAAATAATCCGACGTTACTGAAAAAACGTAACAACTTTTATACTGAATATTTTCGTTAAAGTTACTCTTCTGAGGTTAATGCAGGAATCCTTGTTAATTTCCCTGCTTATTGGAGTGGCAGTTATCTTAGCATGGATGACATATTCCCATGTTTCATAACAAGTGCTACAACATACGCATGGAAAACGTTTCTCTAGAGTCACTAATTAAAAAGGTAATTATATTTTTATTTACCAAGATTGGCGGATGGGAAAAAATATCCCGACGTGCTTCGAACGGCTCAGAACAGTGCTTGAGCAATTCTGCAGGCGTAGTCCATATGTTTCTTATTGTAGTTCTAGGCGCAAGTTAGCTGAAACACCCTGTATATTTTTCCTATAGGCGATGGAGCCCTTCAGCTATTTCGCTAATCTAACGTCCTGTAAACACAGACTCACAACGCTTCGCTCGTAGTAGTTACTGTAGAAATAAAAGATGCCCATGTATCAAGGAAGTAAAGGACGGAAAAACGGAGTTTATAATAAGCTTCTTTTTTTTTCAAGCAACATGCGTATCAAACGCTTACTATTCAATCCGATAGAACTTGCCATTGCGACTGTTACTAGTACGCAGGTATGTTCGGCCTTAAAGTGTGCTGCTTGATCGAAACTTCCGTGTACTGATACAGCTGATTTTATTTTTAAACACGGCTCAGAACTCGTGGAAGAAAAGCAAATGCTCGTTGCAATTGCAGATGCGCAGCCATAGAAATTGCTTATATGAAGTTCAATTCCTTTGTTATCAGAGCAGATACTGAGACGCAGATCTCACAGTTTTACAAACGGGGCATTGAACTCCTTAGTGAACTTTGAATATAACTCTACCGTTCTTCTTCTTTTCTGGGCAACACCGGATATTAAAAAGGCTCAGTCGAAGCAGCGGGTATGACGTGCACGAGATATTTAAATGCGCATTCGGCTAAATAACTGAAACTCGCTTTTAATATTCCTACACCCAAGGCCTGAGGCCCCCGGTGCGTCCAAGCAATCCCGCCGAGTGGAGGACTGCCGATGACCGGGCCATTTGCTTTAACTGCCGTCCAATTGGTCCCGTGGCCCGCTATTGCAACAGCTGGTGGTACTGGCGTCAGGCTTCCTATGGGCTCAACCGCCGCATAGAGGCAGATTTGAACCTCACCACGAGTCACCTCAGTCAACCGGTGGTCACCTTTCCTCCATGCAATGTTGTCGGTCACCATCCCCGCATGGTCACCAGACCCGCTCGCCGTTGTCTCGTCGCGCATCCTCGCGCTCGCCTCAGTTTAGCCGTCCTAGATCACCGACTGCACGCCTGCCTCGCGAAGACTAGACGATGCAGCTCCCGGAGGTGATGCTGCATCGACGACTCACCTGCCAAATCCTCTGGCCACACTGCCGACACGACGCAACCTTATTGATCTTAAAGTGGGTGACGCACTTGTTGTTACGCTTGTGGACACTGGGGCCCACATATAGGTCATGAACTCGGAGCTTCGTTATCGCCTTAAGAAGGTTTTACCACCGCTCACGGTGCCACTCACCCAGGTCGCCGACGGTAGTACGTTTCCAGTGCTTGGAATATGCTCCGCAAGCAATCGTCTTGCTGATCGCTCCACAACTGTACTATTCTGCCGTGCTCGAGAAGTGCTCCCATGAACTCATCCTCGGCATGGACTTTCTACCACTCACTCTGCCCTTATTGACTGTGGAACCGACTTGCTTCAGTTTGACCTATCCTATTACTATGACGTTCCACCCACACCTCAACCAGGTTCGCGTTCTCTAGAATACGTCCGCCTAGCGCTTCAAGCCGTTACGCATGTGACTTTAAGGTTTCTTCCTTCTATTCCCGACGGCGATTATATGTTGACACCGATTGAAGACATTTTATTGGCCATAAATAGGCGCTTTTAGCTGACCGTATTTCGCCTCCCGGTCCGCTCAGCCAGTCGGTGGCGGCGCCACTGCGCATGCGCCAAACGGTCAGGCGCTGAGCGTGTGACCGGACCGTCGCCGTCAGCCTGGACTCTAGCGAGCGAGAGATCACGTGACACGAAGAGAAACAACCAAAATGGCAGCCTCTTGTGCCGCGAGTCTGCGCTGCTCGGAAAACAGCGGTTGTTCGGCCAACACGCAAGACCCGACGGCACTTCAGGATACACAAGGATCTGTGCCTTCTCCGAGAAGTCGTCGAAGCCAATTCCTTTGAAAATCCGCGCATATGGGATGACGTTCTCCGAAACGTCATTGCAGCGATACATCGAGAGCTGACACATCGGGCCATAAAGAAGCGTCTCGAGCTGCTTCTTTGGTACTTCCGTCAACAGGACTCCGCAAACCTTCGCAAGTAAGCGACTTCATGTACAATAGTATGAATTTAGTCTTTAACAGCAGCCACTCCCCCACCTATTCAGAAACGCTCTTTAGTTTGACTTGCCACAATGCAACGCGCTGAACGCGCTGCCCCAGGACAGCGCGTTCGAAGCGCGTTTGTGCTGTCTTGAAAGCGGTGTCTAAGTTGAAGCGCTTCTGAATACGGGGGTAAGCGTCCATACTGCGTGAACTCATCTAACTCATACTTTGCATTGCTAGGTCTGGGACGCCGGCCTTTCTGTGCTGCACTTGGTGATAGAACTCCGTTATTGCGTTGCATTGCCTCCGTGATTGGTGCACCAATCACGGAGGCAATGCGAATGGACAATGTTATTTGATCAATTCTTAATGTGATGTGATGTTATAGGACAACATAATGAAGCCAAAGAACTTGGCGATCTGTGATGACATGTTGAAGTTCTATTCTTGCGAAAAACTGCTAACGTTGTGTTGTTCTCATAAACAAATGTTTTTCAGTGTTGTAGTGCTGACTACATGCTCGTGGCTGTGCGCTGTTATGTGAGAATGTGATTAAGTTTTGCTTCCTATTTCGTGGTGCCTGTTCGTAACTCTGTTCAGAGAGTCGAAAGCACTCTTAATCTAAATTTCTGTTTTTTGAAGCGCCGTGACGGACCCCGTCACTCGCTGTAACGGACCCCTTCTGCGGTGCGGCATCGCAACGCAGACCGCTAGGGGCCTTAACGTTTCATTTTGCCATTGGGTTTTGTGAGACCCAATCACTCGCGCTTGTGTTTGTGGCCATGATTTTGTCTCGTGCCGAAAATATTGTTTGCGCTATGACGACATCGTCAAATACCAGCAAGCCCATCAAGCACCTTGCTATAGTCGAATATACGATGTAATTCAAGTATTACCCCGTATGCAATGTTGAAATGCAGGAAGGCATTATTACACAATGCAGTCGAAACTTATCGTAACATGTTTTATTTCACAAACGTATACTGCAGGAAATGTTCTTCTACACTAATTATAAAAGAGAAAGTGAGGCTTGATAGAAGAGAAGTAAGCACTGCATTGCAAATTCTTAGCACAGATCGAAAAAGAATTGAGAACAACATTTCACCCCCGGGGCTGGATCTGGTACTAACACGTGAACTCTGGCCATTTAGTATCTCTTCCCTTGCATTGAGTCAGGAGACAGAGGCAACCGCTCTTCATCATCATGCGCATTGGTATACTGGACTGCCGGACTGGTGGTGCGACATTTATAGCTATATCTGCGCTGAAGTGGCACCGAAAGAAGGCGTAGACAGAACACACACTGTATGATCTCTGTCTTTCCTGTTCACGTACTCTTTGTATGTGCCTGCGACAACCATTTACGTACAAGTTCATCGCGTGAACCTCATCTCGCAATCACTTGCGTTCTTACGAGCACTCCCGTTTTCCCACGTTCAAATCGATCGAGTAGGCACTGAGTGTAAGACGCCGGGAAATAACGCTGTTTCGCGAGGCCATTTGAGCTCAGGCCCGTTCTCTGGTGCCATCGATAGACGTTAAGCGCGGCAGCCGCTATACTGGCAGCGAGCGAGGGCCGCCTGCAGACACACGAACAAACCGCGGCGGAATAACGCGAGGGGTGGTCTGTTAGTGGCCGTGTAGAAACGGTACTCAGCAGCGCATTTTGGCGAAAGAGCGCCAGCGACTCGTGCTACGAACCGTCACGGTTAAGAAAGTAATAGAAAGAAAGGAGAGCGAACTACGAAAGTGGCATTGTGCTTTGCCACGCAGTGCCAGCACGCGTAGGAGAAAGAATGAAAACGCCATCACAAGGCAAGGGCCATCCGCGAGGAGCGTAGAAACAAAGAAAGACAGAGGCAGAAAAGGACAATGCTGGCGAGAACATAAGGAATGAAAACAAAAGGCAGCGGAGCATGTGCGCCGAAGGACAAGCGGAAATAGCAAAGTAGGGAGCTCAAGCTGTGAGGACATATGAGTGGCTGTAAAAAAAAAAAAAAAAAAAACCGGAGCATGGAGGGAGAGCAAAAGCGCACTGCAATAAGAGGGGAGGCAGGAAGGCCTTGGACCGATAGGGCTTCTCTAGAGTCGCTGGCCGCCGTGGCCTCCTGTCGCTTCCGATCAGGGGCAATGAAACCCCCAAAAGTTTTTATGAGGATAGAGGGAAAAGCTTACAGCTAGAGTGTACATATGTTCACGCACTGTGATATCCCACGGCGCTTCGTGCTGCCTGACGTGCTTGCTGCGTCTTCGTCGTGTGTGAATGAGCAACGAGAAATTGGGATAGCGTGTACTTCCATAGCGACATTGCACTAGTAAGAGCACCAAAGTTCCCAACGGCCTTGAGTGAGGGGAGAGGGGTAAGAGGCGCGAAACATGCAAACACGCAGCAAAGTGTACTCTTATCTCCTATCAGCTTTCTATGCCTAAGCCTCTATGTGCGCTTAGGCTTGACGGGACAAAAAATAGAACACACAGAGCAAGGTAGTATTTTATTGGGGGCAATTTGGATTATCACAATGCCGCTAAATCACACGGTTAACCATCCAGGCTTTTCTTCCTCTCTATTTTCGTTAAGTTAGATGATAGTACAGTTGGGTCAATTTGTTCTTGAATTTTTTGGTTCGTATGATTTTTGTGAACTTGCCAAATAGGGCTTGTTGTTATTGACGTGGGTCGCTGCACTTTTGTATTCTGTTGCTTTTTTGTGTGAGCGAGCGCCGCACTAGGAATGTGACCACCGAGGGAAACCTGATTAGCAAATGTCGAATAATCTTTGCTTTATGTAATAATTCAGGTATTATTTTATGCACGAATTTTTGCAAGTGATGTCCCAGTGTTCGTCTTTTGTCAACTGTTTCTCGTAGGATTGTTTTAAACTAAACGGTAAACTGTGGTGTCAGAAGATAACTAACTAGGCGCCACGTATACGCCCCAGCCTCTCTACACACACAGTGTAGCAAGACATAGCGGCATTCAGAAGCGCAAGAGCAGAAATGCAATTCGCCTACTGAGTCCGTCTGTACGTAACATGGACAAAACTTCTTCGGAAAAAATTATTCTGAGAAATACTGCGGATATCATTGGCCTTTCATAACGTCTTTGACATATAGTTGCCGTATTTTCAAACAGCATATATTTGTAAATATATCCTTACCAGGATCATGACACGTTTGCAGCGGTATGCTATCTTCGGCCTCATCAGAAGAGCTGATAGCCCCGTCAGTTTTTCGTATATCCTTGCAGAAGCACTTTCTGTAGGCTATGATTAGCCGAAGCCTGTTAATTGTTGTCTCCATGGGGTGGCCGGGTCATTTTCAGTGCGATTTCATGCTATCGTCGATGTTATATAACTGCAAGTGTTCCGCGTTCATCCGCAACCAACCGAAAAGCTTGATCAAGAAAAACAACATGTATCATTCGCTGCTAGGTGGGGCAGGAACAATTTATTCTTTCGGTAAACGCAAGTGCCACGTCCTCTCTATAATTTCCCTATGCTGCTTTTTTGGCCACACCTTTCCTGTGGTTAAATGCTAGGCGTACGCCTATGAAGCTATATTGACACAGACGAGGGACGACGGAAACGGTACTTACGTTAAATATGGAGACGGAGGTCTGCTCGTATGGCACTTTACAAAATGAAATTCTGAACAAGCAAGCGAAAAGCCTGGTCTGCGGAAATCTGCAAGGTACACGTACTTTCATAGAATGAAAAAAGCCACACTTTCACCGCAAAGGTGAAACAACAAAAGCGATAGCAACAAGTTGGAATGGTACTCGATATGAGGCTAGCATTTCACTCTTTTATCACCCAAACCTGGCGTCAGTCAGTAAAAACGCCGGCGTAAGGAAACAGTGTCGCTGCAGTGAGCGAAGCGACCATCGTGCGGTGTATCACATCTTCGGAAACGGAGTGGTGAAAGCAGGACGTAGGAAACAATGAGCCTATTGCTAATCGCTCGAAAAATAAAGCGACCGCAGCCTGTCGAGCAAAGTGGGGAGTGCGCCGGAACGACGCAGCCACCCCTCCGTTTCCTCCGTCCCCCACCTCCATGTGTCTATCGCGTGACGAAGGACCATTGACGCGTTTTCTCTCCACTTGAGTCGTGTTCGGTGGTTGTACTCGCACGCTTTCATTCGCATACGTAATATAAGACTAGTGGGGCACTGTTATAGATGGCGATTTCACTGCAACTTGCGCGTCTTTTTGTATTTTCATGCGACCGGCCAATTACAAGTGTAAGCAAACTGTCTGGAAACCTTCCCGATTCTTTTATACCTATCCGCCACGGTGGTCTACTTGTTATGGAGCTCGACTGGGGAACCGAATGTCGCGGCATCGAATCCCGACTGCGCGGCCTCATTTTCGATGGAGGCGAAAGTGCTTGAGGCCCGTGTACTTATATACTTACGTGCACGTTAAAGAACTCCAGGTGGTCGGCACTTCCGGAGCTCCGTACCTCATAATCATATCGTGGTTTTGAGACGTTCAACCCCAACAAATATTATTTGTGTTATACCGTTCGAGTAAGATTTCGCGCACTACGCCAGTAGTCAAGTTTATTCTGGAACTAACGCGGACGCCCACGCTAAGACTGAAATATTCGATCCTGCATAGAAAGACGACGCATTTCATCAATGGAGAGATTATGGACGACCGGCGATTGTGCTCGCCGCTATCTGCGTGCAGTGAGTATCGCTTTTACTTTGAGTGCATTCTTTTTCTGGGCCAGGTTAACCGAATAAAAAGTTCCATTTTTACCGGCGTGAGTTTTCTGTTCTTCACAACCCCCGGCCCGACTGGAAAGGCGCGCGCGCGTTCCGTCTTACAGCCTTCGCAATGCTTCTGTTTCCCGCCTCACCACCGTGTTCAAGCTGTGACCCTGCCGTTCATAGGGAGCCTAAATGACCGGCCGTTAGCCGTTGCGTTCGCAACTGCGGTCCACGCAAAAGTAGGCGCGAGCTCGCGCTTGCGCCCTTCTCGGCTATTTGCAACTTCCATGCGCTCACACTAAAACTTTTTGAAACTTTTATATACAATGGGAATAAAGAATCGTGCATGTAGCGCATTCTACTGCCACCAAATGAATATGTACAATTTTAAAAAAGTCATGAAGTGACAGCACTGAAAGATGAGAAAACTGTACACTGTGACTGCCGCATCACAGGACATCTCACACCCAGCAACGCCACGTAGAAGTTTCCTTATCCGGCAACCCAGGTACATGGTCACTGAAGAGGAAATGCCGGCTAGAAATGAAAGTTGACGCCGATTTGTCGTTGACAATGAAATTTAGCCTTGAAATGTTTGTCAGTCATTTAGTCGCCAGGTCAGCATCACTCGGAAACTGTTGGAAGGAAACGCCTCGAGTCTTACTTGACTGTGACTTACAGTCAGGAACGCAACAGTACACCATCGTCTCGCTGGCCACTGCACATCAACCTATTAACTGCTTCGCCCTGCAAAACATGTCAGTTGGAGTGCAAAAGCAACACGCAAGAGCACCACGCAAAAGAAGTACACAAAAACTACACACACGCACACAGACTCTCGAATCACACATCAAAACGTATGTCGCTAGCAGTGTCCGCACAGCTCAAAATGTTCTCTTCACAAGCAACCATCAACGCAGAAAATAGAAGTCGTCAGACCGCAAGCACCAAACAAAAACGTTTATAACTACCGCAGGGTCGCTGCGCCCCTCGCGGTTAGCAGTGGCGCTAACTATTGCAGAAGAATTGAAAGCTGCGCGAGTTGGTCAGTTCTTGAACATTATGAAACACAGCGCAACCACGACGCGGACGAAGAGAAAAGAGGGACAAACCAGACGCTTGCTGTCCTGGCAACAAAAGTGACTTCTGTCACATGTGTGTCGTTGCAACACAGAGCTGAAGTACTCCCACCAGCGTCTGTAGTACCAGAGACTGTCGGCACGACAGGCACCAAACTGTCATAGCAGAAATGTGGTTGAAATAACGCGAAAAGTATGATGCACCACTACAGGAACCTGATGACGCAACAGAGTCCCAAGTGCCTCGCGACAGGCGACCGGGTAACAACAGCATGCCATGTCTCTGAAAATACAAGGCTTCATATTTTTTTTCTGTCGTGGTATCTTGCTATTCTTCAAAGGGGTGAACTTATCAGCTAAGTTTCTAGTCTTTAGACCTTAGTTGCTATGTTACCATAGCAGGCAGGATTGGTACTGAAGTGCTACAGTGCACTTCAGCACATTTTTGTCTTACTGACTTGTCCTTCTAAACTTTTTTTTGTGCTCCTGTGACAGCCCATAGAAAGAAAATAAATGCAGGACAAGATCTACCCCCATTGCCGTGCAGGCGTTAAGCTAGAGAAAACAATGTCCTGAGTTTGCTTTCAAGGACTGTGAAGCCCACGTGGTTATCTTTTTTTTTTTCAGACCAGAGTCACAGAGAGTGCGCTCTACTTGTGGCACGCCAGGAAACATTTGCATGTAAATCGATGGAGAAAGGGCTGAAGGGAACGGAAGCGACGCCTGGGTACCGGTGCAAAACAGGAACTTCTCGAGTCTGACGCCGGAAGCAGCGGTCGTATGTGCCTTGGAACTTTTCGCCGAGAATTGGTGCCGAGGTGGGGTGGCTCGCAAAGGGTATGTGGGCGAATTGCCCCGAGTGCAAATCTCCACAGACCCGATGACAAGAACGTGCCCTGATTCCTGAATTCAAGCGGCTACGAGTGGCACGTCGGAGTGTGGGTGCACTGAATGTCTTAAAAGTTCTGAAAAAATAAAAAGAAGAACGAGAAGCAATACACATGACGCGCGACATTTTCGTGGCACACGAAATTTAAGCTTGTATACTTGAACAAAGGCTTTCTGTGTTTCGAAGCGTTCTTGGCGTCCCACCCGGCTCTTCGCTGCATGTTGGTGTAGCTTGCCGTTTCACTTCTTTCAGGCAGCTCCAGGAGAAATAATAGTAATAATAATAATAATAATAATAATAATAATAATAATAATAATAATAATAATAATAATAATAATAATAATAATATAGTGAGGGTGGTTGTTGAATGGGAACAGTATCTCCTGGCACAAAAAAATTTGGATTTTCTTACGCACCAAATTACCCGAATAATTTCATATCCTCGTAGGCAGTGGCGTAGCCAGAATGTGGCACACCGGGCCCGTGCCCCCCCCCCCCCCCCCGCCCGAAATTTTTTTTTTGTGTCATGGCATACAGAGCACATCGCCCCGCCCGGCCCCCACTTTAGATCAAAGAGGTGCCCCCCCCCCCTCTCCCGAAAAAAAATGTCTGCCTACGCCCCTGCTCGTAGGCATCGCAGAAAGGAACAAACCAAACATACTGATCTGGCATATTAGGTTCACGATTGAGCGTGACGCGTACAAGAGCAATGCCTTGTCGAAAAGACAAAAAAAAAAAAAAGATCAGGAAGGGCGCTTGTTCAATCGGGAAAATGGGGGCAAACGAAGCTTGGCATGTGCGTGCGTGACGTACTTTTTTTTCTTTCTTTGTTTGTTTG
Source organism: Rhipicephalus sanguineus (assembly GCF_013339695.2). NCBI lineage: Eukaryota > Metazoa > Arthropoda > Arachnida > Ixodida > Ixodidae > Rhipicephalus > Rhipicephalus sanguineus. The sequence goes on from NC_051185.1 coordinate 121,920,797, forward strand.
TTTGTTTGTTTCTTTCTTTCTTTCTTTCTTTCTTTAGCATTGCGCAATGCTTAACCTTAAATGTTTCGTTCATGTTCAGAATACGACCGTCGTATATGTACTATAGTAGCGCAACACTTCAGTTGCTACAGATAGCAACGATGGTGACGTGTTGAAGTCCAGACAACAATGAGATGTGGTAACGTGAAAGGACAAGTCACCTCGATAAGCTCGATAGAGAGCATCAGTTATTGGAACACGACGCCTACAAGTACGCACGTCTAATGAAGCCATAGCACTGAAAGCACAGGGACCAAGGAAGAGGACAGTACGTGCGAAGAGGTCAGGACTATTTCAACGATATGTCTTTATTGAATCTTGGAATACGCATGCGACTGACGCATCTTCGAGAGCCTCACTTGTGTACGCTCGCACGCGCCGGCTTCTTTCTCTCTTTTCTTTTTTTTTTTTTGCGGTCACACCTACAAAGCCAATTTGTGAGGCCATACAAGCTTCGCGCGACATAGCCGATGATTACCACATTCCCGAATGTGAAATGAGAGGGCAGCAGGATTCGGGCGCCGGTGGTGCTCAGCCTATGCTCAAGCGGCTCATTTAGCAGCAGCGGCAGACTGAACACTTCCACTAGTTGGTTCCACATTGCGTCAACGAACTATGTTCCGCCAACTATGACTTTGAAGGATAGAATGGATGAAGGCACAATGATGCCGCACTTAATGGAGTAAAAAGGCTCGGAAATACGTTACCATGCTGGTAGCCATATCAGCGCGAGCTGCTCGCGGCCTTCACTCTCTCTCATCCTTGTCTGTGTCAAATGTTCACTCGTGCAGAACGACATAAGAGACGAGAGCTCTACGCTCGCTGTCTTTCATGCTCCCTGTACCAATCGTTCACTTAGGCACTAGGACGGCGCGGGACCCACGACCACGCGGATGAGAGCTGCGCTCTAATATATCATAGATCAGGCGTACGCAAAGAGTCCGAAACGAACGTACAAGCAGAAAGAAAAGTCCTTAGTCCTTTTGAAAACCATACTCCGTTTCATACGTCACCTGCAACACTGTGGAAGCTACCCAAGAATTTCAGTCTGCAAAATGTGTAAGTCCACGCTTCTCGCTCTTGTATCTCGTCGTTGTAAACGTGGCCTCCGCGATCGGCTCCGTCTGCGCGCTGCCGGAACTAATCACGAAGGCCACTATAAGAAAATAAAGAGACTCTAAGCGATCCAGAACAACCTACTGACAGCCGTATAAAGAGCAGGGTTTGTTCTTTCGAAGGCACAAAGCATCTTCATTTATGGCACAGTCTGGAAACATATAAAAAAACATCACTTTACGGGTAGTGCCATCATTGAAGTATTTCTTTGCGCAAACGCAATCTACTGGAACAAGTCTCGCTAGCTTCTATTGCATTTCACTTTATGTATGAAACGAAGTATAGGCGTGTTCAGCGTAAACCATGTGCTGCTTTCTGCGAAGGCGTCAGGCGTTTTAGCAGTGACTGACCTCGATAATCAGTGTGGATGTTTAGGCGTGTTGGTATCTCAGTAAGGGTTTCTCGTTTTTTCAGTGTGTGTGTGTGTGTGAGTGTGTGTGTGCGTGCGTGCGTGCGTGTGTGGTGTGTGTGTGTGTTGTGTGTGTGTGTGTGTGTGTTTGTGAGTGTGTGTGTGTTTGTGTGTGTGTGTGTTTGTGAGTGTGTGTGTGTTTGTGTGTGTGTGTGTGTGTGCGGACCAGAAGAAAAAAAAATCTTATACAAAACATCGAATTCCAACGACAGTTTTGTTTCCGGGAAAGAACTGCACTTATATACCCGGTATTTCGGTCACAGGCACATGTCCACTCACGATGCTAACAATGGTACACGCCAGAATTGCGTTCATACAAGAGCTCCAAGTAAGAACTGTCAATACTCACTGCAAATGCGTTAGCTTCACGCGTAAGCGGGTGGATATTCAGGCGGTGAGCCCAATCGGCATCGGACCGATCTCTTTAGCAAAGCAAAATCGGAGCATGTTTCTACTATGCAAGAACTTGCACTTTGGCTGCAGTAGCATGTAAACATCCAGTCGGAAATTCAGACCAACAGCCAAGAAGTCGGCGATTATTCGCGCCAGCGTAATAGCAAATTACCCCGTGCTACATTTCAAGACTCGCCGCCTCTGCGAGGACGCGTTCTTCATTAAGAGCCGGATTTGGATGAAGACTGCTGAGGAGACGGTAATGAGCGGAATGTGCAGCAAAAGTGAGTTAGCGTGTTGTTGCACATCTCGCTCTCGTAGCACCGGACGAATCCAGCACCCCCGCTACCGCTCTGTTTACACCTTCGTCTACTTAGCTTCTGCTGCTGCGTCTCCAGAAAACGCGCTGAAAAGGTCACAGGCATTCCTTCTGCGTGTTCTGCATGCGTGCGTAAGGTTTGTGGCGGAATGAAAAAGCGGCGAGAAGAGGCAAATTAGAATACACCGCATCTTATGACTGGAAAGTTGGCAGAAGTCACGAAAGGGGCGTTCTTGGGACATATGTAAACTTCTTGAATAAGCGCAGAAAATAACTTCCGTCCGTTTTGGCCTTTTCGCTGCCCTGGCTCTTCCCTAGAGTGACGGTAGCCTAGTTAGTTGATAGTTTACAGTGCATTGGTATATGAGAGCTTGTGCAATGTCTATTGTTGTTTAGCAGATATAGTACCGCTTGATGTGGACGCACTCACGTTGACGCCTAGTGGAAATCTCGGGACCAACGACTAACGCCCGTTATCATGATTTAATATATATGTGGACACCGCATATGGTGAATCTAGCGGAAATATGGCATCAACAAGCACGTTACAAAAACTGGTACTCGATAAGCACTCGTTCAAAGCGTCGTGAAACGCGACGGGAAACGCTACGCGCGTCGTGTAGCGTCCAGCCTGGCCGTTAATTCTCACAAGGCGAGCGGAGAACTGAGTGCGTCAGCCAGGAGAGCGTCGGAGAGCTATTTTTCGATATGGATGGATGCTAAGAGCGAGGCTTGGGCTAAAGCCACCACCACGCGGTGTGTTAAAGTGTTCACGAAATTACCCTTTTATTGGAAACGTGCCGAATTGGACGGTCGTAGCAACGGCGCGTTTTTTTTTTTTTTTTCAAGCCTGGTGGCACACATGTCACCTCCCCATTAGGATCCATCCATCCACCCAAGAGCACTGCGAGAGGAAAGTGTGAAAGATAAAAGGCGCGTTTATGTAGCCTCCGTTATGGGATTGCTGTAGCTCAGTGGGCTAAACGCCCGTCAGCTATCGTTGCTGGCCGAGAGGTCATGGGCTCGACTCCCGTCGGCGGAACTTTTTCTTATAATTTTTTTTCTTCGCCATTTGATGGCGGTCATTTTGCTGACGTATTTCCGTGACTGAAATACGTCATGAAAGTCTTGGTGGACCGCGGCATAAAACACTTTTGTGTTAAAATAAAATCGACGCCCAATCTCCTTTTGGAATTGTGGAAGAGATGCGTAAGCGTAGAGCGTATTTGCAGGAAACTCTTTGTTTGACGCCTTCCTTGAAACGCTGTTATCCCGTGGCGTCGGCCGAAGCGTGTTCGATCTCTTTTCCGGCGTTCCTCAGTGTCTGGAACGGCCCCATGGAAGGCTCATCCCGCGGCCACCGGAACACGCGTTTGGCGTCAAATTTTGCCTGAGTCGGAATTTTTATGAGTTGTAAAATCTTTCAATTCGGCTTTGCATATTATCGTAGGCATAGCTTCAATCCTACCGCCCCAAAATATTGAAACGAAAATCTTCTACTTTGACAATTGTTATTAACGCCGGCAGAACGCATTCATATGGTTAAGATATATATTGACACTCGGCCTGCCTGGGTGGGTGGCCAAGTGTTTAATTCGTTTGTGTTCGGAGCGTGGCAGCCTGTATTCGGAACATACAGCATCACAAAAAATATTTATATTTATACCTTATTATCTTTGTAGCAATTTGCCCTGCGTAACAAGAGGGACGTATAATGCTCTCTTTGAGTCGGCATAAAAATGCTCACACGTTTAAAATGTAGAACATTTCAAACCACTCGGCTGTTGGAGAGATGAAAGTCACTGCCTCTGTGCCTTTCAGGTGAAACTGTTCTTTAAATGCGAATGCAATTCTTAGTCGGGCTATGTCAGGCGTCGGTCGGTGTCCGCGTGCCTCTCCGCTCTCACTCCCTCTCCCATAGACACAGCTGCGGGCGCGCGCGCTTATCCTCGCCCCTAGCAACCGGAGCAGGTGGTGCGGGCGGAGTAGCGGAGAGTGAGTGGAGAGGAGGAGCGTGCTCTGGCGTGTGAGGGCGCTCGCATCGCGGGAGCTTGGCGGAGCTCCCGCGTGTGTGGAGAGAGTGTAGGAGAGGGTAGGTGCAGTGCTTCGCCGCTCCTTCTCTCGCCGTTCGCTCTCTCTCTTCCCTGCGCCACCGCCTCAATGCAGGGCGTTTGAAACGCGTTTGTAGCGTTTGTGCTGCCTTGGCACAGCCTGAAAACAGCGCGTTCTAAACGCGTTTCTGCTGCATTGAAGGTGGTGGCAACATCCCTGAGGTGATTACGAACGCACATAGGAAGCGTTCGTTAAAGAGGCGCCCAAAAGGGAGACACTTGAGCGCGTCGATTTGTCCAGCTTTACGCCATTAAAATTACTACGCCGTGTACTCTCGGCGCAAGAAATGCATTCGCATTTCCTCACGATTCCCTTCGGGGAGGTGGGGGCATTTTTTGTGTTAAACAAATCACGACACAGCCACGAATTGAATGACGATTGAGGAGCTGGCTCGGAGATAGTCAGGTAAACCGTGAATGCTACGTACAATTCTTCTAATGTCATATAAAGACGAGACAAGTTCTTATAGTAGCGATTGTGGTCAGGTTGTTGTCGAACCACAAGCGGTTGCAGACCTTGCAGCTGTGGCCGAACGTGTGGTCGCGGAAATCCCGCTTGAAGCGCCCGTCAGCGTCACCAACTTCAGGTAGTAACCGCTTGCGGTGCTTCGCCGCTGCATCCCGCGCCCGTACCTCTTCGAGGTTCTCTTTCCGCCGCTTCCGCGCTGCTTCGGCTTCGCGGGCTTGTATCTCGGTGTCCGCACGAAGCTGACGTCTCTCTGCGGCCTCGCGAGCTCTCACCGCAGGGTCTTGGTGGCGAGCACGCACTGCTGCTGCCTTGCGAGCCTTGCGCTCCGCTGCATTGCCTTCTTCGTTCATGTTATTAGTATCGAAACGCACTGAATGACGACTGTCGAAAGAGAGAGGAAGCGCACAGTTGTGGCTCTCTAGCGGTCTCCTATCAAACTAGCGCACGCGCCGGAGTTGAGCGAGCGCTGCATGCTACAGTTGGCTATGCTATGTGTGGTTTTGCCTACGTTATTATCATCATCAAGGCGCTCGAAGAACAAGAGCAAGAAGACTTCTCTTTCGCGCAAGCTGCGCGCGAGCGTGCGCATGCTACAGCTGGCTGTGCTATATGTGGTTTTGCCTGCGTTAATATCGTCATTAAGGCGCTCGAATAACAAGAGGATGAAGATTGCTCTTTCGCGCGAGCTGCGCCTGTAGCGGTCGTCTCTGGAACTAAGGTTACGATTACGGCGCGGGACTTCGCTCCAGCTTGAGAACCTGGTGAGCCAGCTCCTAAAACTCACAGGGTTCCTTATGCATCTGCCTAGTCGACTCGAAGCCGAAAGTCATCTTCTTCTCCTTTTTCTTCTAATTCGATGCAATCATCCTCCAGTACCCCCCTCCGAAAGCTTTCTTCAAGGAACGTGGTTTTGCAATGGCTCCAATATCGGAGGAACTGTAAGCGCTCTGCACCTCACCTTGTTTTCCACTGCCTCCATGATCGGCTCACCGTTGACCAAGCAATGATGTCATGTGATGGCGTCACCACGTGACGCTACAGTTATGTGACGTCCCCGTGACGTCATAATGAAGTCTCAAATTTATGCGATCTGTTACGTGACTTTTGCCTCACTTCTGTCGACACCGCCGACGCGGGACACCGGTCAATTTTCGCGTTTGATGAAGCATATAAGGCTTTCCCCTTAACCAATGGCAACAATATAGAGCACCTTATGCACCACTGTGCTATTCCGCTGATTTGTGTGCTTAGAAAAAATGTGAACTTTAGAAATGGAGAGCGGTAGGTTCCGTTAGGATATGAAGGTGAACGATTTTGAGTACCTTCTGTCTTCCACTATGTGGAGCAGTATGCCGTGCCGGCTAAGTGGAGCTTGTAAACATGTACTTTAGCGGCAGTCCCCGCCATCTGCCACTGATGGTGCCAAAACTGCCTGAAAATTACTCGAATGTCACCGTAAAGGTCGACGTCAAGCGCGCTCGGATTCCCTCAAATATTTTTCACACACTCACCAAGATTTACTGCCGCGAAGAATTGCGACTGGACAATATTATGAAACATCACGAATACCTGATGTATTTAACCAACTATTTATGAAAGTTCACCAAGCATCATATGATACCTTGCGCTGAATATCTTCCATGTGCCCAAGACTTGTGAGAAAAGTTGATCACCGATGTCGACATTTCAGGGCACGCTGTTATGAAAGCTTCGATTACAATTAGAACAACAAGTTTATTACAGAATTTACAACAGCTGCCTTGAGACGTGATTCTGGGTTCGTGGCTCGAAAGTCTCTGCCCCTGGTCTCCGAATTTTCCCCGCGCCGGCCACTGTCTCACCCTTGTGGTATTTCTGTTTTGTTTCTATTTTCACTTGTTGAACGTCACGTGCGCAGTCCCGATGCCTTTCCAGCAAAGCCCCACAACCCCGTCGCGCCGTTTGTGCCATGCCTATGAGGGCGGTGTGGTGTACGGTTACGTCGACAGGAGGGGAGGACTGCGTGCTTGCGTGGGGGCTGGGAGAGACGCCTTCAGACCCTGTAGAAAGCGGACTTGAGTCCCAACGCTGAGATGTTTCGTGTTTGTGGTTGGGGACCCCGCGTGAGGCTACTGGTGGTTGGGGATCCCGCGTGATGCTACGGGAAATCCTTAACACACGCCACTGACATCAGCTCAGCAGCTTCCTGGTGTCGGCGCGGGAACACTGCCTCTCCATGTGTGCCTCCTTCTAGGTGCGAAGCACCTTATGCGCTCGGGCTGTCGCCGTCTCCTGTCGTCGTAGCGCGTCGTGGTGTCTCCTGTCGTCGTCCGTCACTGTAATTACAAGTGGGTATGTCCAGACATGATCGAACACGAGGTCCCGGTCAGCATTCCCGATTTTGACGAAACTTACTGTAGGCCTACACATTAGACCCTGAACAATGGTTTCGAAGTTAGCCTTGTTAAAAAACAAAAAAGTTTGTTCGCCTGAAAAAGGAACAATATTTGGCCGCAAAAAACGCTTTCCCACCAATTTCGCGATTTCTCAATTTTCAGCGCACCTAGGGAAAAAGACGGTGCACTTCTTGGTCACAATATTTATTCCCCGCAAAGAGCAAGTGTAATACGATCTTATGAGTGTATTATTTCCCTTGCTTGTCAAAGCACTTTTGAAGAAAAAAATTGGCCGCGTATCTGCGTGCTTCGCTGCAAATGTCGTCTAAAGACGATAGAAGAGACGCTGCGTGAGATATGAACGCCTTAAGAAGTTGAAATACCTCCAGCCACAAATTCTTGTAGGAAACCCGACGTTTCGAGACCGGCTTGGTCTCTTCTTCAGGGGTGACTGTGCTGATCAGGGGGGCTTCGTCGCAGCTTGTTTTTGGCTCCGCCTTTCTCTTTCCCTCACATTCCGGAGGCCGTGCACGTAGATCGGAGGCATTGTTCCGAGGGACCAAGAATTTGTGGCTGGAGGTATTTCAACTTCTTAATTCTTCTACCCAGCCAGACAGACTTCTGTCGAAATGTTTACATATGAACGCCATCTGGCAATACGTCGGGAAACGTGAATGCTGTGTTGCGGGCTGGTAGTCCCGGCGCAGCAGCAGGCAAGACCGGCGGTGACCAGCGCGACCGGCGGGGACGCCAGCCAGCCCGAACACGCGGTTTGGCGCGAAGCGCCGAAGCAGAAGAAACGTCCGTACTCAACGAGTACTCTCCACACACTCTTTTATATTCACGTCGCCTGGGTAAAGCAGGAATGCCAGAGCGGCGCCCCATGACACTCGTACAGTGCAATACTGAACTGAAACCGAAACACAACAATGAGCTCGCGCAGAGGGCACGGAGGAAGCCAAGTTTCGGCGCAGTCGCATTTTCAGCGCAGCTTAAGAAACTAGGGTCTCTAGAATTACGTATCTATGTATTTTCTATTAAAGGAACACACCACCTAATACTTACCTAGTGATGTTGCGCCTCAGATATGCGTAATGTTTGCTTTTTGGTCAACCATGTACACAAGTATGAACCTAGTGAGCCGTTCACGATGGCTGGCCCTTGTGCAAGTGGTTGAACTTTGGCCGAGTGGCTATATCGAGGGACGTGCCGACAAACAGAAAGACAGAAAGACAGACCAAAATTTCTGCGTTTAAGTTCCCCAAGAAAGACTATCGTCTTTAAAACCCGCATCTCCACTAATGTGAATCATGAGGAGTGCCAAAGCACTGGGTATCGTTCCAGTGTGTCACCGTACATCTAGGAGGCGGCCCTGCTCGACTGCTCGGACCTGGCCAACCAAAAGGTCCTGGTAACGCGCACCCGGGTAACGGGTAGTGCCAATGGACTCCAGTAAGGAAGAGCCCACCCAGCCATGGCCCCCATCCGGGGAGCCTTCACTTCTTCAAACCTACCCGAAATAAAGTCCTTACTACTACGTCATCCACGCGTTGCCACTGCGAATGTAAATTGAGTGACAAGGTGTATATATATGTACAAATGTATTTATTTGGTTCCTCTTTATTGCTCTTCGTTTTTAATCCTCTAGTTACAATTGGTATATGGTCTTGAGTTCTAGATTCCCTTTCCTCTTCAATATTACTGCTTCGTGGTCTCCGAAATGGAGAGCCAGTGGTTCTTCGAGTGAATCTAATCTAAAGTTGGCAAAGAGAAGGTCTATCTATGTTTCTCGAGTGGTTGTTCGTCGTTTCCAGTCATGTGAAATGCATCGTAGAGCGTATCGAGACATCACATACTGCATAATCCAGTCGCTGCCCAGAATGTCTACGTTGAAGTCACCGACTAGTATGAAGGGTTTGTGCTTGTACTTTGTTTCGTAATCGTAATCGCAACATACGCACATATGTTTCGCCTTTGAGGGGGAAAATGCCGCGGACTTCTAAATTTGTCTCCTACTCAAGCTCGTACGAAAGCTTTCTTCGGGGTTTCGCGTCGAAGACAAACTGTCAGACACGCTTCCACATCCCACTGTGCACATCCTTGAGAATTGTCATAGCCATGCTTGTTGATTTCGGGAAGATAATGCCTTTAATTATTATTTGATTTCGTTTTTATTAAGATACTTCAGGAGCGTTTTGAGTGCTGCATAAGACTTTTATCTGAGACTTTATAATCGTAATCGTAATCACAACATACCCACATATGTTTCGACCATAGCGATGGTTTTCTATATACCGTGACAGCGGATAGCGAGAGTCGACGACAAAGCTATGTCCTACGGTGCTTCGCCCCTACAAAACCACAAACGTGGCAAATCGCACAAAATACCTGTATTTTAGGAATTTATTGCTGGAAACAAGTTAAAGGGAGGATGATAAAAATTTGGCAGATCCCACGCCTTGTGGGAATCGGTGTTATGCGAAGCAGTCAGCTAGTACTTGTCTATGCTGCATGTTTTGGCTTTGAGCCAAGCGTTAGGAGGTGCTCGACTTGTTTTTGTAAGCGTAGTAGTTCGGTTGCACATCGTAGCTTTACCAGGCACGTCGACTATACTGGTGGCACGTCGACTGTACTTATGCCTGACGTAACATCAGCACTCACTTCAGGACACAGACTTGAATATTATCGAAACGAAGTGCACTTTAAGGTGTGACGATGTGAATATTATACGCAACTTTCGTCAGCGTATTCTCCGCGGTCAAGCAACGCTTGTATGTAGCTTGCTGAACCATCCAGCCAAATCAGTTCCAGCCTTGACGAAGACAAGTCCACTTGTCGAAACGTTGGCTCGAGCACCGACCCCTTGTTTACGGATTTTTTCATTGCTGAATCATAGGAATACAAATGTAATGTTTGTTAGACTTCTATGAACGCGGAGCCAACACGGGAACCACATTTGACGTTAACCCGCAATGACGCCTGTACCATAGGAGTACATATGTCATGATTATTGCTTTGTTATAAAACTACATAGCACTGCAACCAGAATCGACACTGCACTGACATTACGCCTGCATAGGGTGTCTTTCTAAAGCAGTCTCAAGGAGTGGTGTGGCACTATGGTAGAATACCTGACTGCCACGCAGAATGCTTGGGTTCGAATCCTGTTGGGATCCTGATCTTTATTCCTTCGATTCGTCGGGTAAACGCTGCCAATGTCAGGTTTTCTTTACGCTGTCGCATGTAAATTACGAGTGTCTGTTCTTGCCGTTCCTGGGAAGATATAATCTGTCGATCTCCTGTGGCGCATACCCGCTTACCGTATACGGGTATGTGCCACATGTGTATGGAGGAAAGGGTTTGACGAGCTACACGGCACGATTTTCACGTTATTCATGTCATGACCAGACAGTCATATTCGTCAAACCCTCTTACCCTCCCATTCCAATTTTGGTGTACACCAAGCTAAGGAGGCGATCATGAGAGCACCCAGTTGAGGCGGCTAGATAGATAGATAGATAGATAGATAGATAGATAGATAGATAGATAGATAGATAGATAGATAGATAGATAGATAGATAGATAGATAGAAACGCTCAAAGTGCCAAAGGTTCGTTATGAAATGCTTCGCATTTAATAATACACCCAAGTGTCAAATAAGACGGCGCGTTCGCTCGGGAAAAGCTCGCGAGAACGCGATCTCTACCGCGAGAGACAATGCCACGTGCGCTTTTCCGGGTGGCAAATAAGACGGCACGTTGGCTCACGAATAGCTCTGTTTCTGCGATGGGCGCTGGACGCTCTCTGCGATGCTGTCGTTGCAATGAGAGGACGCTGTCATCTCAATCCCTATGGGAAACACCGGTGTTTGCGCCTCCCCAGGTTTCACGTTAGTGGAGCTGTCTTGTATGTATAGTATAGCGAGCGGTGAGAAAGGGAAGTGAGGGTGAGGAGGAGGGCATCGCCACCAGCCCCGCCGCTTCTTTAGTCTTCGCGCTACTATTGCGTAGCTGTCCCAATTTTTTTCGTGTTCAGGCCGTCTGTGAAGCTGTGTTTAGGTTTCTCATGGGACGCGCCGCGGATATTCGAGACATTAGAACTCACGTATATTCAACCAGTGTTTACAACGACTTCTGTCTGCCCGTTGCCCACAGGGGTGTCCCCCACGGGGTCACAAAGTTCATCTCCACCGAGGAGCCAGGCCGGAGCAGTCTGGTACTGCAGTTACCTTCGAGGCACGAAATGGGGCGAGTCACGACTACGCCAGAATAACGACACGAAGCATCAAGGCGAAAGCCTCACATGCCTCATGAAACGCGAAAATTAACCGTCGGCGTCAGCACGCCGCAGCGTCGGGAACACACGAATGATGCAAAACATTATCATCACGTGATGACATCGTACGGCGACGTCATCATGACGTCATAGATCCCATGACTTGTGACGTCGACGTCGCAAATTATAAAAAAACAGCGTTTCCAGTGCCTCCCAGTGCCTTTCAGCGCACTGGGTGGCATTGGAAACATTGTACAGTGTGTCCCAGTGTTCTACAGCGCGCTAGGAGGCACTGGGACAGACTTTACAGCGTGGCCAGTGCCGCCCAGTGCGCTGAAAGATGCTGGGAATAATGTACAGTGTAGCCCAGTGTCTTACAGCGCACTGGGAGGCACTGGCGGCACATTGGGAAAAACTGGGCGCGCACGATAGAATTCGTATAAGATTTGGTATTGGATCGCGAGAAGTCGAAAGAAAAACTTATCGAATATTTTCAAGATATTATTCTATTATGTGTCCTACACATATCTAGCTTTAGATTTAGTTAGCCGACGGACGCACGTATACGCTAAACACATTCATCTGTCGAGCGAGCGCACGTGCCCTTTCTCTGAAGTGTGTGATAGAGTGTAGTGAATGTAGTATATATAGGCGCATAGAACATATCATTCGCAACGCAATATCACATTAGTATTAGTCTGATCATCAACATCAACCTACTCTAGCAGTGAGGCCTTCCATATGGGCCCCAACGGCTGAATGCCGCTCGTCACCAGCAACAGTGAGCCAATGTAGCGCTCAAACTCGGCGTTTTTAGCTTCTGATTTGTGTAGTCGAAGGTGCAAATATGGCCTCGCTTGAGTCATGTATAACCTAAACTACATTTGAACGGTTATTAGATTCTTAGTAGTTGATTATCCACGCACTTAACAGCGATCGTGGCGCATGGAGTACAGCTCTAAGCCTAATCGTCGGTTCCGCTAGAGTGAACTACTACGGCTGTATAGTACGCGGAACGTAAACAAAAAGGGCAGAAAATATGTCCAAACGGGAAACGAAAACTAATGTTCAGTATGCTGCTCAGATGCACATTGTTTTCTACATAGGTGTGATCAACTGCTTAGCGAGTCAGTGCGATTGCCGCAACGCATCTGCGGTTACACTAATATGTTTTGCGGCAAAACGTACCAGATAGACGTTCTGATCCTAGGCAGCACATAAACAAATTAACTATCTTCTGTTAGGTTCTTGCGAGCACGAAGAGACTGAAATCTGCGTTTCTAAACAAGAAAAATGAAAATACTGGCTACCGGAAGTAGTTATTAGATGCAGAAAAAAGAACCCGGCTCACGTCTTTCACGTGTGGTGTAGCGGTAACGTGTTAGACTCAGGATGTGCGGCGCGTCGTGGTGTGAGTTCGACACCAACTCGTTTTTTTTGTCGCAGGGCTCGTGTTTCAGCCCTAATTACGATCTAGGCATGACCACAGTTTTGAAAAACAATTTAAAAGCTCGATTTCGGCCCTCAACGGGTGTTCCAGTGTGCAGCGTGCCAGCGTCCAGCGTGCCTCGTGCAGCGTGCCAGCGTCACAGTTCTCAGCGCCACAGTGGTCCAATAATCATGTATGACACTGGGACAGTGCCACTGGGTTTTCCAATAGGGTCACCATGCCGTCTTGTGACTTCACGTGACGTAACGTCTCACGATGACGCCATCACATGACGTCGTAGCTTGGTCGAAGGTGGGCTGATCACGGAGGCAGTCAAATATAGATTTTAGGTGCAGAAAGCTATCGGAGGGTGGTGGTTTCCCTTTGCGTTGGCCAGTGTCAGGGAACTCGCGAAGAAAGAATACAATTTTAAGATTTTAATCAAACTCTAATGAAACTCACAGGGTCCCTTATGCATTCACCTAAGACGACCCGGAGGCGAAAGCCATCTTCTTTTTCTTCTCAGTCGAGGTATTGAAACGTCGCTTTCGATGATCAGCTTCTGTCACAAATCTTGGGAACGTGATAAATATTCAGCGTAAGGTATCATATGATGCCTGGTAAGCTTTATTATAAAGTAGGTAAAAAAAGGACAAAGTGTTCACGATGTCTAATATACTGCCTAGTTGAAATGATTGGCCGCAGTAAGGCTTTGTGTAAAAAGTGAAAGATATTTGAGGCAATCCCGGGGCGTTCGAGGGGGTCGTTTACGGTGGCATTCGTTCAATTTTCACGCAGTAATTGGCTCCATCGGCGGTACATATGGCGTGTTCCTAGGAACTCTCATAGAGAATTTTTTTTAGATGCGAAGCAGCTTTTGCTCGGGGCTGTGTCCGTAGTTCCATTGGCGACCGTCCGCTTTCTACCACCCAGCATAGCAATCTGTAACGTATTGAGCGCGCGCTCGCGCCAAGGGGAAGTCTTCTTCCACTTGTTCTTCGACCGCCTTGATGATGATAGGTGTAGAGCACTTTAGGGGCCCGGGCTGCCGTATGCTGTCCTAGCTTGGTGTAACGCAGGCAAAACCATGTGTGATGGCACGCGCTAGCGCCACTAGCGCGTTCGGGCCTGTGTAAGGGGCTGGGTAAAAGCCTGTGGCCTCTCCCCCTTACATTCTTTCAGGAATCATGTAATGGCGTCGGGGAACGAGATTCTGCTGACGCGCCATGAAGCAACGCGTTGTATCCTAGTCAGAACGCGCTGGCACGTGCTAGCGCGTTTGGGCCTGGGTAAGGGGCTGGGTAAGACGCTGAGGCCTCTCCCCTTTACAATCTCTCAACGACCACGTGATGGCGTCGGAGAACGAGATTCTGCAGACGCGCGATGAATGTAAATAGAACCGTAATTATAGGAACTATAGTACGCGCGAGTATAGTAAATAGAACCGTAAGTTAAAGGAGTGCACGGGCCCAGGCCGACCCGAAAGCCAGGGCCCGGCTCGGTCCGCGGGCCGTCCGGAGCGTTTTCTGGCGGGCCCGGGTTGGACTCGGGCTTGAAAGTGCGGGCCTGGGGCTGACCCCGGCTTGAAGACGCTGGCCTGGGCCGGGCCCGGGCTCGAGGCTACGGGCCCGCTCATTAAAAGGCCTAAGTCGGTCCTTCGAGCACACGCGAACGTTATGCATTGCGTGGTCTAAGGCATTCTTTGCCAAGCTGAAGTGACACGTGCAAAGAGCTCGCTCTTAGTAAAGCTTAGTAAAGAAAATAGAAAAACAGTTGAAGTTCTATTTTTTTTTCTTTTTAATTTATTAATCAGGAGCCACTTTTAAAAAATTGTGTAGTTAATGTTTCCAACGCGAGTGTAGAAAAGAGCATTAAAGAAAATGTCGCGTATTTGCCTCCAGCCGCTTTTTCATTTTAGTTGTACACTTCTTTAAAATAAATTTTCTTGCTATGTTTTATTTTCACTATACTGTTATTGTAATGACTTGCCATGTGCCATACAGACAACATTTCATTTGGTATTACGCGCCAAAACCACGATATGATTACGAGGCACGCCGTAGTGGGGACCGGATTAATTTCGAGGACCTGGAGTTCTTTAACGTGCACCTAAACATAAGTACACGGGTGTTCTTGCATTTGGCCCCCATCAAAATGCGGTTGCAGTGGCCGCGGGAATCGCACCCGCGTCCTAGGACATAACAGCGAAATAGCTTAACCTCTGAGCTACCACCGCGGGCAAAGCAACATTTCCATGAATGTACACACCGTATTTTCCGTCCGATCGCCGCTACAAAGCGCAAGGCATCAATAATAGTCATCACCAACAACTAATATCCCTTATCGGGCCCGCGCCGGGCCTCGTCATGAGCAAGCGTGCCCTGGATGAGTTTTGTAATGAACGCCCGGGCCCGGGCTTGGAACCACGGGCCGGGGCTGGGCTTGGGCTTCATAAAGTGGGCCCGGGCGGGCTCGGGTCGAAAAATCAGGCCCGTGCAGTGCTCTACCGTAAGTCATCGACCTTTCTTTTAGGGGCGAAGCTGCTTAGGGTCGAGCCATGTCCCTCCCTCGTTGTGGCACGCTAGTACTGGAAGCGCTCGCTCTCGCGCTCGTGCCAAAGTCTTCTTCTTCTTGTACTCTGAGCGCCCTAATGATGATGCCAATGAGAAAAAGGAGCCATACACTCTAAGAAAAAAAGGACTAAAAGGTTTAGGGAGGTTAGGCCTTTTGGGGATCAACTGATTTGCCACAACCAATAGTCCTTTTGGGGATGAACTGCAAGGAGATAAACAGTTAGTCTTTCAAGGATTAACTGCAAGAGGACTAAAGGTTGCTCCTGTAAGGAGTAACAGTTGATTTTCGGAAATGGTCCCTGAAGGAGCAAATGTTACTCCTTTAAGGAGTATTGGTTGAACCTCAGAAATGATTCTTGGGAGAGCAAATCGCGCTTCCCAATTGTAAAAAAATGGTGGCGAAGTTCCTGCGCTCTTAGGAACGGACATTTCATGGAAACATGCCACTTAAATAGTGCTTTAGAAGTGGTACCAAACTTATATGTATTAACTGCTATTAATGCATTCAGTGAGCGCTTGCAAGCAATAATGCTGATTATTCGAATTTACTTTGCCGAACTTGAGAGAAATTGTGTATACCGGCTTCAAGACTTGCCCTAGCGAGAATATTTAGTTGTGTGCCCTGATCTTTCAATCCTTTAAAACACTTTGAATCCCATGAACAAGGTAAAAACTTGGCGAGAAGTGGCAAACCACGACACGGGAACACAAGTCACATGAATGACACCAAACACACACACATGCACAGTGATTCAGTTTACCAACGGTTTTGATTTCTTGATTGTGTAAGTTGCAGATAACCTCCGGTGTTCTATCAAGTATTCAAGGAAGGAAGGAAAGCACGATTCTATTAACATCAATCTTTTATTTTTAAACGAAAACACCAAGAAGGAACGAATGTCATCATTTAGTTGGTGTAAGGCCTGTTCCCGAATTACTAGGGCGAGTCCTACCTGGAAGAAATAAAAAAAGAAAATTTTGTTACAAAATAAAGTAGCTAGAAGAGAACGACTTAATCACGTAAGCCCCAATAATTGCGCAGTCGCATGCTCAAAAGCGTGCGACGCACAATGCTTTTTTAGTCTTCATATTATTTATAATACAATGTACCAAGGTAATGAAAATAATAAACTTACCTTCAAAATTAGCAGAGGGACGTTGTTTGCAGTGCCAGTAAATCCAGAAATTGTTGATCACACCTCGATGTGACGACTTCCATCTCTGAAGCTTTGCAGAAAGGAAGCTGCGGTGGAGTCTTGCATGTAAGCTGATGTGTCCATTTTTCCGCAGGAAAGTTACGATGCTGGGTCCAATAAACAGCCGGCACACAGAAACAAACGCGCATGCGCGTCCACAATTGCAGCACATGCAGCGAGGTATGTTCTTCAGAGCTGCGTTGATAGTCTGCGTAAGTAGCGGCACTCACTGACCCCGAAACAAGAGCGAGGTAGATCAGAAGTGACGAACACGAACCGCATTCGACACTCGGGCGAGCGATAGTGAAGAAGAAAGAGTGCGGCGCAGAAGGATACTCAACATAAGCGCTGAACGTTCGTCATATTTACACGATTGTCACCGCTAGTGAATATTGGGAAGCTTATTGGTGAACTAAGTTTCAAGTCCTCATAATTGATGACACAATATTAACACCCTACAAATTAAAATAATCTTTTCTCGCGTTATTTTCTTGATCGCAGCAGTAAGCGGGCCGACGTGCCGATGCCTTCTTGTCATCTGTGCAGCGAGCATTTGGAACATGCGTTCGCCAAATTCCTCACCCTTCAGGTCATCGCCGCCTGCAACCTGCACCGCGACGGAGTAGAAAGGAAGGCTTCGGAACAATAGGGCGCACCTGGCCGAGAGCTAAGCTCATGACCTTTGAAAGAGGCATTCGTGGGATCTACG
>NC_051185.1:121943209-121945077 GCF_013339695.2 Rhipicephalus sanguineus
ATATATATATATATATATACATACTTATACATATACGGTGCATGACGGCGACGGCGACGGCAAAATCCAGCCGAGACTGTCCATATAATTGCTATCGCAATAAAAAAAATGCATTTCTACTTCTACCGGCGGCTGCTCGGGAATGTTTGCATGTGCCTGTTGCAGTTCACCAGTACAAATCGAAATCGCATGGTATTACTAATATAGCCACAGGTACGTTGGCCTTGCCTTCCACGATATTCTGATCATTTAGGTTTTCTGGTTATTTACTGTTCTAAACCATGCGCATGTCTTCAAGATACAGCGTGCTTTCTTTCTTGAGCTCATTGGACAAAACAAAAACTCTTGGACAAAACAAAAACCTCGACAGGATAGGGAACCACCTTTGTCCATAAGCTAAAGGACTGTGAGGACGAACCGAATAAATGTGCGCGGCGCGAGTTGAGAGCACAAGGCAAGCGACAAGGTATTGGAGAACATACGAGCTAGATATGTGTATATTCTGTTATAATTGGGTTGCATTGCAGATACAGAGGTTAAGAACACCTGTATGTGCTGCAGGTCCCTACGAAGTGCAGAAAAAGATTCACAAGAAGATGATGGCACTAAACATAAACTTTAAAAATTGCGCCAGTCAACTAGACGCATAGACAGAGGCATAAAGTGCACAGGAAGACCGCGCATTGATTCTTTGCTGAAAATGTGTCAACTCGGCCAACCTTTAGCATACTGTAAAATAAACGAGCCTTGTGTGATACTGTTACAGCCTTGGCCCTGACGCTACCGTGAGCTGACATGGTCAATAACTTTGTGATGTGCTTTTACACATGTGTCGTGGTTTGATAAAGAGTTTCTGTTCTTTCTTCGCAGTCTTTGGGAATAAGAAATGCAGATACACACATCCTTTTCAGAGTCATTACAATAAATAACATCGGCATTTTTTTCATCCATAAACGATCCCGATGGATCAGGATAATGTAGAGATGGGCCTGCCACTGAGCGTATGATAAAGAGCCTCTGGTCAATTCAAGAAAGTAGATTATGCCTGTCTCACAGGATTGTCTTCGCGTACCTCTTATGGAGATAAATGGTTGATATGTACACAAAAATGAAGCTACTGGAAATGTAATACACAAAGGCTGCTACAAGAAAACTGGTGGCAGTGTTTTGACGAGCTCTGCCTGCGGTGTGACATCAACTGCTGCGACGCTAGCTCAGAAGACGGATCGACTTCGTGGTAGAGCTGTCGGTTCCTTGCCTGATTTAGCCGCAGAACAAAACGCAAGGCATGGAAATCAAGGACGCAAACAAATATTCTCACGCGAACACCGAGTGACCATCAGGGACGACGAGCATGCGAGTTTCGGCTTTCACATAAGCGGAAGCGAGAGAGCGGAGTCCTTTGGTCGGTTTTCAAGATGAGTGTTAAGGAGACAGGGTGTGCAAACACGCACACAAGAGAACGAATTAGTCAGTAACATTTATCAACCGAAGGGGTGAGGGGTAAGGGATGCTAAGCCATGTAGGCTGCCAGGCGGTTTCTGGATGACGTCTTCAGCTCGTCCCAGGACCCGTGTTGGATGTCTCTGTTGTTGCTGGAGAGAAGGGCCTCCCATTGTTCCTCGGTCGGGGGTGAGCGAATGAGGTCGGCGGGCGTGGTAGGTGTCCGGGCAGCCCAGAGGAGGTGGTTTCAGCGAGCAACGCTGCCGCAGAGGCCACAGCGCGGATTGATGGCACCTGGGTGGATGTACGAAAGCACTAGAAGGCACGGAAAGGGCCGGGTTATAGGCGACGTCAGGCGATCTTGGGGAACTTGGAAGACTGCCGTGAGGGGGTGGATAGGGTATCGCTCGAGACTATGGTGCTGG